>NW_019524858.1:50441-63176 GCF_002814215.2 Seriola lalandi dorsalis | reverse complement strand
AGTCTCTCTGTCAGTCAGTCTCTCTCTCTCTCTGTCAGTCTGTCTGTCTGTCTGTCTCTCTCTCTGTCAGTCTATCAGTCTCTCTGTCAGTCAGTCTCTCTCTCTCTCTGTCAGTCTGTCTGTCTGTCTGTCTCTCTCTCTGTCAGTCTATCAGTCTCTCTGTCAGTCAGTCTCTCTCTCTCTCTGTCAGTCTGTCTGTCTGTCTGTCTCTCTCTCTGTCAGTCTGTCTGTCTCTCTAACTGTGCTGTTGTGCTCTCGCTGCAGACCCTCAGTTTGTGGTGTACCAGCTGAAGGTGAAGATTCACACCTCTAACGCCTCCCACACCCGGCGGGAAGACAAACTGATGCTGTTTGAGTTCCCGCAGCCACTTCCTGTCTGCGGAGACATCAAGGTGGAGTTCTTCCACAAGCAGAACAAGATGATGAAGAAGGTGAGGAGGAGTCACTAAAGCTGATGACCATTTTAAAATGGATTCTGTTACATTAGAATCAAAACAAGTGTGATGTTTTATTTTATCACACTAAACTTTTAATTAGTTTAATTGACTGTTTTATGACTGACCTACAAATGTGTTGAGAATTGAAATGTACTTTCTGGCAGTGAATTCTACAAATATCCAAACCTTATTAAAAATACATTAACCGAATCCTGTCGTTTGCAGAAGTTCAGTACTTTATTGACAGCAGCAGTTACAGCTTCAAGTCTTGGTCTTTAGTATCTTGTCTTAAATAAGTCGTCATACTCAGGTCATCTTCGGTCGTTTGTGTTGTTAAGTCTTGTTAAATGTGCTGCATTGTGTAGGTAACCTAGTGAAGGTTGACTTAAATAAGTTTGGCTCTGCAGGTCTTAAATAAGTGGTCCTGGATGGATTTTCTTGGTTATGTTTTGTTCACTAAACTGTCTTTGTTAAGTTGTTTTGTTTAGGTCTTCTTGGGTAGGTTAAGTAAGTCGTCTTGGGTAAGTTGCCTTAAATAAGTCGTTTCGGTCACCTCTCTGACCGAAGTTCCTCTCGCCCAAATTCTGAGTTTGGTTGAACTCTTAGCTCTGAGAAGACTCCTTGTTGTCTTGTGTTCACCATCTTGAATAAGTAGTCCTGCGTCGTCTTGGTTATGTTTTGTCAAATAAACGGTCTTTGTTAAGTTGTTTTGTTTAGGTCTTCTTGGGTAGGTGAAGTAACTCATACTTTATAAGTCGTCTTGGCTGAATCGTCTCGGTCACCTCTCTGACTGAGGTGTCTGTTGCCCAGTTACTGTTTGGTTGGACGTCCGGCTTTGAGAAGACTCCTGGTGTGTCCTCGGACAGGTGATTTAAATTGACTTGCTCTCAATGTTTCTCCACAGTCTCCTCATACTCTTCTTCTTCTGTTGTTCCAGGAAAAAATGTTTCACTTCTGGGTCAACACCTTCTTCATCCCGGGGCCAGAGGAGAACCCGGACAAACTGGAGAATGGCAGCGCTGGGACGCTGCGGGACCCGGCCGACAGGACGCACCAGAACCTGGGGATGATGACAGCCATGATGATGGGCGGAGAGACTAACGACAGGGACTACCTGATTCTCACACTCATCAAGAGTGACCTGGACAAGGCCAACAAAGACAAGGCCAACAGGAACTTCTCCCCGAACTTCAAGGTAAAACATCTCTGTTGGTTTCACTGCTCAGCATCATTTAATCTGAAAAGAGAAACAAGTTTATCAGAGATAATATCGCCAAGTCTAAGAAGGTTTGAGTGTTTTATAAAGATGTGACTGTTTCGTCTTCTCTGATAAATCTTAAATCAACAACAGGAAAATAAAGTCTCGTCCTCTTCACAGATACAGAATAATGTTACCAGATGTCGTATTAGTAAACGCTCTTTAATAGAACATAATAGTCGAGGTTCAGCATCTCCCTGGTTCTCCACCAGGGGCGGGGCCAATCCAAGGACCTGATTAAACCTCCGGTCTGTCGCAGCGACAGGCTACAACTCGTTCATGGGAAATAGTTTGAGTCCCCACCCTGTCGTGAACGGGGTTCGGCCTGAGGTTCACACTGTGTTTCCCTGTCTGCTGCAGGTGAAACTGTTCTTTACCAAGACGGTGGAGGAGGGAGCGAACTGTGACGCAAGCAGCACGTCGGCCTCGGTGACCCCGGACGTCAGCGACAATGAACCAGATCACTACCGCTACTCTGACACCACGGACTCGGACCCAGAGAACGAGCCGTTCGAAGAGGACCACCACAATCAGATCACAAAAGTCTGACACACACACTCTCTCTCACACAACAGATATATATGTGTGTATATATGTACATACACATACATACATACACAGTATATATATATGTACACACACTCATGAACCCCCACACTGAGACTAGCGTGTGGTTAGCTAACGGGGGAATATAACCTACGGACCAGACCTGATCTGTGGGACTCTGGGATCAAAGAGCTCAGATCAGACTATAAGCCCCCTCCACCCCTCCAATCTTCTGCACGGTGCACACCTGGACAATCACGACATAGCGGTGGGGGTGAGGAGGGTGGGGATAAGCGTGGGGGCGGGGCCAGGCCGGGATACAGACGGCGAATGGACAATAAGACAGATGAATGGACAGACAGGTTTAAAGTTAAAGGGGTAAAACTTGAATATAAACAAACTGAAAGACGAGTAGACTTCTTTAGTGACTACACCGAGATGTTTGTTGGATAAATCCCCATGTGTCCTTCCTTCCATCCTTCTTTCCTTTCCTGCTTCCTTCCTGACCAGATTAAGGAAATGTTATGCAGACCAATCTTTCTGTTTCCACCTATTCAGTCTTCAGTTCTGTGAAGCTGAGTCAGAGTTGACTCTTCTCTCTGTGTGCTCACATCAACACGTCCACACCGAAGTCACATCCAAATATTTTTCTACAGAACTAAGATTTTAAATCATTGAGTTTCAGCAAATGAAATCTGTAAGTTTATTCAGAGAAAATAAAAATTCAGCTTCAGTTCCACTGTAGGACACTGAGCAAATTTTATTGAAGGAAATGATGAAACCAGGACAGTGATAAAGGTCATCAATCATAACAAGTATTTAATTTCATCAACGTGTCACTTCGGATGGAAACAAAAACATATTTTTTGTTATAAACTAAACTGGAACCAGTGAGAATCAGTCTGGACCAGTCTGATTTCGGTTTACTGTTCTGTGGGTTCACCCTGATTCATTTTGTTGTATTCTGGAGTTTGGATCATCCCCCAAACAAAGAACCTTTTAGCCCTCCAAACCTATCTGATCTCTTACCCTGTCCTGAGTCCTGTTCAGACCAAGCTGGACCGGCCTCATTGCTGGTCTAGACCCAGTTTGCACCAGTTTTAGCTGGACAGGATTGGCTCTGGGACAAAGTAGCACACAAAGAAGAGAGACAACCTGATGTTGGAATGTGACAATGAAGAATAGAAACTTGGATTCTTCACAATCTGTCAATCACATACTGTTGAAACCCACATACAGTACAAACCTACTGTGAACAAATGCTCTTACTACTTTTCTGACTGTCTCTGTCTCCAGTTTTGCACAGAAGGATTCTCTTCAATCAGTTCCTACAGTTACAGAAACATATTTTTGTTATACTCTTATATCAATCATTAAGCTAAACACACAAGCTACACACATTATAACCATTCCTTCAGCCAGATCTGCTTTAAGCTTTACACCTGTAGGCTAACCCACCCTGACACAAACTAGAGAGCGCTTAGTTTTGATGTTCCTGGCATGTCAGGCGGGTGGGGTTTGCACTATATAAAGGACAGTTGGCTTTGTATGTATTTCTGGGTAAGCTCAGTCCATCCAAGACGCCTGTTTGGCTCATGTTTGTGCTGAAACATACAGTCCTTTTTATAAATCTGCCCTTTGGGAGGTTTCAGCACAGAGTTTCTCAACTTTGGGGTCAGGACCCAACGTGGGTTTGGGGCAGACTTCGTGACGACATTTGCTCTTGACGGTCTAGATGTTTAGCCTCTGTGTGTCTTTGGTTTCTGACATTTGAAAGTGGGTGATGCTCTATAATTATTACTCTGTCCATAGACTATTAATCCTTGTATTCAGTACTACTTTAAAAAGCACTTAAAGTCTTGCAAACTGTACCTTTAACGCCAGGGACGACAGTTTGAGGATTACTTAACCATCACGGCAGATTCGACACTATTCCGTCTGGATTTGACAGGAGCAAATGAACATTAGGGATTCTCTGATTAGTGTCTTTCAGACCGTAGATTTAATCCCATCAGAGCAGAACAACCCAAAGCTAATCCCCAATTGGTTCACATCATTCGGGTTCTCTGTACCTTTTATGTCCACATTGTAAGTTTCCTTCTGCTCATTCAGTGATCTCCTGCAAAGACTAAAGAACCACGATGCAGTTGGATGCAACAATTAACTCCAAGCACCATCTGGGCTGGACAGGGCTGTGAATCAAAAACATTTAGAAACCACCCACAAAATCATCTGCAATTAATATCAGCCCATTTCAAATGGTACCCAATCGATCAGAGCATCCCTATTGATCATCTGCCTCCAGATCAGGTGTAGGTAGAAGTTTTAGTCCTGATGCCCAGTTTTTCCGTCCGAACATTTGGTGCTACAACCGATATCAGCCCTGCGTTGGTTCCGTAGTTAACGACCGTTCTTCTAAGCTGTGGTTCGAAGACCGAGTTGGGACTTCAAGTTCCTCTTGTCCACCCTGTAGGCCTTGCCAAGACCCTGATCACACAGGATGAACTCTGGAGGCGTGAACACATAAAATCCAGAAAGCTGCTTTTATCTGGACAATAGGAGAGCAGTGCTGACGGTGATGCTGAATGAGTGAGTGATGAACTCAACCTTGAAATCAGAACAGTACCCGAACTCAAAGAGTCAACGACACCAAGAGGTGAGAACAATAATATCAAGAATGTTTGGTGACGATCATGAGACGACAGAGATGCCAAATGAGGAGGTGGACGAGGTTCCTCTGGGACCTTTCTGCGATTGATCCTAACGCCCAAAGAACATTTTAAGCTTGAAGCTGTTAACAGCCAATCAGAGCTTTGAATAAGAATAATAAGAATGAGATGGCATCTTCTTGTACCAGAGGCAGAACAATGTCCAGAAAAAACAGGCATACATGTGATGTTTCCAACTGCACAGGCTGTTGTAAGTCGACTTGCTCTGTGTCGAAGGACAAACAAAATGGACATTCAGTCTGCTTATCAGATTGTAAACAGCTGGATCAAACAGGACTCACTGGAACAAGTAGAAGTGCCTGAAGTTGCATCCTGTGTGATCACATCTTGAGGTGCAGCACCCAGCCATCTGTAGCTTTGTGCTACCAGCAGACAAGTGCTTTGGGCCATCAGTCCACCATGTTGGGTTTAAGGTGCTAAGCTGTGCTAACCAGGGCTGATGCTAAGCCTGTCGTCCATCTGTGGTGCTTTCTACCAGCAGCAAGTGTTCGTCCAGTTGTGAGGCTCAACAGCTGTCATCAGAGTGGTGATCTGTCTACAGCTCTGTTTGTGCAGCTGGCGACATTTCACAGCAACAACAACAACACAACAACTCCTACTTAGAGTCCTGTTGGGTGCTGTCAGGCCTGGCCTCACTTCCTGTCATCAACCTGTTCAGACATGACCAGTGTGAAGACCCGTTTAGTGGAGGGGCTTAAGAACTACTGCCAACTGGTGTGGCCTCCAGAAACTGATCCAGGGAACCTGGATTAAAGTTTCCACAGGATCCCGTTCAGGCTGTTTCTATTTTTACAGGGTAGTTTTTTTTGTTTTTTTTTAAACAGCCGCAGTTCTACGTCTTCTTTCAGGAGGCAGTCTCTTGTCCCTTTAAAATATGTAAAAGGTGATTTAGGCTGATTTTACACCTACTGATGTAGGTGAATGGTATTATGGGTAGCTTTAGGATGCTGAGGAGTTGATGCCCAAATCTGTTATGTAGCTGTACGCAACAAAAAAGTTAAACAATACATTTGTCTCCAAATGACACCGAATATGTTCCAGCCTAAAACCTGAACGTGTCTGAATGTTGGTACCGTACTCAACCGACTGGTGTGTACTGAGCTGGTTTTGGGTATTTGAGGCCAGGCAGGTGCTGTCCACATCTCTGACTGTTCCAGGTGCTCCATATCTTTTTCTCATGACCATTTTAAAGTGGTTGATTGTAGACAACAAGTCCTAGTTCAGCTGTGCTGTATCCACGTGGGAAATTTGGACAGGTTTCAAATCAGGAAGAGGTTTTATTTTCCTTAACTCAAATTTCATAAAGTTTGGCATCAGACATTTTCCGTATCCAAACTTAATCAACAGAAGTTTTTAATGAATTTCGTTGTTGATCCTGTTCTGATTTAGCGTATGTTCAGGGTTCCTGTACTGATCGAGAGAGTCAGAGAGGAAACAAAATGGGGATCGAAGAAAACTTAGGAAAGATTTTTACCAAAGTACTTTTCTGCTTCTAGATCTCTGGACAGACAACAGAAGGCCTCAGAGAAGTGTTGCAGAGAGTCGGTGATGTGTTGACATAAAAACCTTAAACATTGAACACAGTGCTGGTTGGAATGTTAAGATGAATGGTTTTACGTTCGGCGTTAACAGTCAGTGATGTGCGAACATGTCGGTCTGCAGCATCTGGAATCTGTAAAGGAACCTTGGACTGGGTTTTGGCGTTGTATGCTCCACAGATGTCACTCTGGATTCTGGATTAACCTTTAACCTCCAACAATCAGAATATACATTAAGTGTTACACGTGTCCGACTTCCTGTTTTTCCCTCAGCGAGAAAGCTTCTTTGTTTTGTCTGTTGAGTCAACAAAATGATGCTTCAGCTCTTTTCTGTTTACATCTCATCACCAAACCTGCCAAAATGAAGCTCAGACTAATGGTTTATTTTTTTAATTTGTAGTCTGTTTGTTTGTTAGTTTTGGAGTTGACGAGGTAAACGCGCCCTATGTTCATGTTCTTTCTTTGTTTTGCCTTAAGGTGCGGTCACATTAGCCATCCAGTCACCACAACTGCTCCACTGTCAGACCCAGTAAAGGATGTAGTGTCGGGGGATTCAGTCAGTGTCATATTGTACAAAAAAATCACTGAGTCCACCTTCAAAACTCAGTTGTATCAGTGTTTTGGCTGAATGTGCAAATTCAAAAAATGAAAGGTGAAATCTGAGCTGGATGCCAAAGTTCGCACCAAAACAGGAAATCCATTCTTGAAGTTGTTGCTTTGGCTTTTGTTGAGGTTGAACAAGAGACGTGGTATTGACAGCACAGAGGCGTGGTGTGACCGTACCTTTACCTGAAGCTGACAACAGTTTTCTGCTTCTAGACAGTTCCTTAGAATCTCAGAGTCCAGTTCACCAACCACATCTGTCGGTCAAAGGTCAAAGGGGAAGGAAATTCATTTAAATAGAAAACATTTCAGCCCCAGTTGGATCTTTGGTGTTTAAAATGGACACCACAGTCAGATATCTACAAGCCGGCTGATTGGCTGCTTCACCATCTCACTGCTGAATGTTCATTAAGCATCTCTGTTCAAGGCGGCAGGTTTACCATCAAAATTCATAGCAATATGTCCTTGACTTTCAGTGGTAGATAGCTAGCTAATTAAGCTAAAATTAGCGTGTTTAACTTTGTAATGTTTCAAGCAAATTTATTCCAAGAACAAAAATATTGACTTTATGGATAGATGTGATGTCATCCTGAGGCTAAAGCTAACCGGTCCCAGGTAAGAGAGCAGTGTTCTCACCAGGTGATCCATGTGGACATGTTACACTGTCGAGTGACTGAAGTCTGATAAATAAACATGTCAAATCAGAACTTACAGTTTGTGTTTTCACTTTTGAAAATAGAAACTGGTTGTAACACGATCTCTGGATATTTTGTCCTAAAATGTTCCAGTGGAATCAGTATTGATGAGTATTGATCAGCTCTACAGTGAGTCTGGAACCAAACCTTCTGACAGATGTGGTTTTGTTCTAAGCTCTGGTCCGACAGAAACTGTTTGGAGCAGAGCATCGTGGTCCAGGTCCAGGTCTCAGCTCAGTGGTCCACAGTGTGTCTGCTCATGATGATGATTGTCTTGGTTTTATTTGATCAGGTATTCATGTTGTTTTCACTTGGTCAACAAACAGAAAACTCGTAACTATAGCCTGTATCACCATGGAAACATGTCATGTTAAACTGACTCCCCACCCCCGCCCTCAGTTCTTTTATTCTTCCTTCCCTCCTTGTTTTATAATTAAATAAAAACACTGTAAAGGTGAATAAAACTATTTATAAACAGCTGCTGTCTGAGGTGGATGTGAGATTATTTAAGGACTACAACTCCCAGCTTTATGGTCTGCTCACACACACACACACACACACACACCACTCAACCCCCACCTCACCTTTTTTTATTGTGTATTGTGTATCTGTGTAACAACCACAGAAATACACGTTAGCATGCTAACACCAGCTAATTAGCGTAATCTCAACTGATGAAGCATAATTAGTTCTGCTAATGAACTGATGACAAACACACATGTGACCTGATGGAGGCGCTACAAGAACGATAGAGAGAAACTGAACTTTAAACTAATGATCAGTGTCACATGATCAGTAGAAACGTGTGTTCAAACACACGCTTTACATCAGAGTGTGATCAATCGTGACTTTGCAGAAATGATAATCGCTTCCCCCACAACTGTGGCAACACTACTGAGCCTGCCTCAAATGACTGGAGAACAGGCAGGAAAAATTAGGTCACACACTCTCTCTCTCTCTCTCTCTCTCTCTGAGCCTTGTGGGTACCACACCAGAACTAACTCTGCCTCATCTGCTGCTATAAAAAGATCAAAGGAAATGAGAAGCAGCAGCTTCTTCATTATAACATCTGATCTATGATCAGCTGACAGCTGAGACACACCTGAGACACTAACCTGTTGTGCTGCATCACTTCCAGGTGAAGTCACCTCTTCAGTTTGTCTCATGATTCCTCTGATCATGTGACACTACAAATATTTCATTACATATGATAAGCGCTGGTCCTTTAACCCCTGAGTTAAACCAGTTTTAAGTTCAACCTCACACGATGACCTGTGTGAGGTTGAACTAAAACCAGGAAACAGCTGGTTCAGATTAAACACAGCTGGAAGTCAAAGGTCAAACATCAGCTGACACAAATGAAAACAATGTAGAAACGGCTTTATTTTAAGACAAAATCTTAATGAACCACTTCATCAAACTTCATGTATTGACCCTAACTGATGACTCTATTGATCATTGATCCTGTCAGTATCGGTCAGATCCTCCTGTTGGGCTCTGAACCTGGTCCATTGCCTTGAGGACTTCCTGTCGTGGCGGCAGTGTCACAGCGAGGCCTTTAACGCACTGAGCACGCTCAGTGCGGACTCCACGCAGCCATCGAAGTTGGAGTGGCTGAATGCATCACCGCCACAGACGAGCAATGGCCGGTCGAGGACGGTCATGTGACCCGGACAGTCCTGCACCGAGGTCAGCACCTGCAGGAGGGACGGGAGGGGTCGTACATCAAATGCTCCCCGGCTCAGAGATGTTCAGGGTCGGCAGGATTTCTCAGGACTCACCTGGGAGTACCTCCACTTCTGACACTTGATGCTGATTGGCTGAGGCAGACCGGGGAGGAGCTTGTGGAGCTCTTGTAAGATGATTGGCTGGACGTCCTCCTTGTCTCGCTCCAGGTGCTCCAGGCCAAACGGCACACTGGTGTGGATGACGAGGGATGGACCGAAACCAGGAGCGTCTGAGGGGACAGAAACAGGACAGTCAGACAGACAGACAGACAGGTGAGCAGACAAACAGACAGACAGGTGAGCAGACAGACAAACAGACCTGCGTTGCGTTTGCGAGCATCCACAGCGATGTAGCAGATGCAGGAGTTGTCAGTGATGTATCGAGCCGCCCAAGAGAAACTGAAGACGGTGTCTGGAGGGAAGAAGAGAGCGAGGGCGAAACGAGACGAGTAGACGACACGTTCTAACTGCTGCTTCTGATGGACAGACAAGACTGAGAGACAGACAGACAGACAGACAGACAGACAGACAGACAGACAGACAGACAGAGGTCAGTCCATGTGTGCAGCCTCCTCTGTTTAATTTGAGTGTTTGTTAACAGACAACTAACTGGTTAACTAACTAACTGTGATTAAAACAGACAGTTCAAACATCATCTCTGATCTTCTGTTCAACAAGACACACAGACACAGACACACACACACACACACACACACACAGTATCTAATAATAACCTGAGTGTGTGTGTGTGTGTGTGTGTGTGTGTGTGTCAGCAGAGAGGGCGCTGTCCCTGGTCAGCCAATCAGATGAGCTGGAGATGACATCATCATCTACAGCGACACACACATGTGGAAGAGGCTTTGTCTGCAACATACACACACACACACACACACTAAACTCTGCAGGAGGAGGAAGTAGTCATCACCTCATCAAAGTAAAATCCTCTGGAGTCTCTAAAAAATTGTAAAATTTTTATTTTCATAAAAATTTAACAATTTAAAACTGTTGGATCAATAACATGAGCAATAATCGATCAGAGTAAATCAATAACAGTGTTTTTAAAGTCACTGACATCACAGCAGCTGATGTGATCCTCCTGCCCCCCCCTGTGGTCAAACTACGTTACTGCAGCTCAGTCCAGGTCGTGTGTGTGTGTGTGTGTGTGTGTGTGTGTGTGTGTGTGTGTGTGTGTGTGTGTGTGTGTGTGTGTGTCTCACAGTGTCCCACGTCTCCCTGAAGCTGCAGGATCTGTGGGACTGGCATCGTCAGGACGACAGCGTCAAACGTCTCGCTGTCTCCCTCTTTCCTCTGAACCTCCCATGATGCACCGCGGCGGTACAGGCCAGTCACATGACACTCAAAGAACAAATCTGCTTCTGACACAGAAGCAACAGATTCTGGCTTCAGTTATGGATCAGGGACAAAAACACTGATCACACAGAGAGAAGATGTGCTGAACCACAGTCACACCACCAAACATTAATACTAAATCTCTTTACGTAACACCACAGACTGATTGATTGATTGATTGATTGATTGATTGATTGATTGATTGATTGATTGCATCATTCACTCAGAAAGAGGCCAGTAAGTGGACCTTGAGTTACGACTGATTTGTCAGACTGAGGTGTCAGACAGACAGACAGACAGACAGACAGACAGGTGTTTACCTGACTCAGACAGGAAGTGTTTGACCACACTGCACATGCCCAGTGGCGTTGTGTAGTTCTTACTGTCGTCTTTCTGCTTCAGACCTTCGACCTGACCGAGGAGAGGCTGCAGGACGCCAGCAGACAGCAGCTCCGAGTAAAAACTGCACACATCACACAAACACAGTCACATCTTCACAATAAAAGTTACTTTTACTCTGATAATCTCAGACACGCTGCAGACAGGTTTAATTTCCTCTTCTTGGCTGCAGTGGTCCTTTAAGGCAGGTAGACACAGGTGTGTCCTACCTGTGGTGTGACTGAGCGTAGGCCGGTGTGGCGGTGATGTACTGAGCTCCCAGGTCGGCAGAGTGAGACGAAGGGTCAGGAGAACGACTGGTGGACATCCTGCCTCCTGACAGACAGACAGACAGACAGACAGACAGACAGATGGTGACTTCCTTAGCTCCACACCAAACTCCACTGTACATTTCACTACTTAAGTTAAGTTTCAAGTTAAGAAATGGCTCTGAGGTGGAAGTAGATTGAGTCTTGTTGAGCTGACATCTGGTTAGCTCTCCAACCAATCAGAGAGCTTGTTACATCCCGTGGCCAATTGGGATTGTTCAGCGAGTGTCACAGAAAGACTAGCAGGAGAAGCTAAATGATTAAGCTAATCAATTACCTAACAGGAAAAGGAAAAGCAGCTGGAAAAAAGAGATGGAAATTGATGAGAGAAGCCAGGTTTATTTTCCCATTTTTAAATAGTTTTTCAAACTCCATTATTTTATTCATGAATTCATAAATGTATTTATAAAAGGTTTATTTAATGAGTTGTATGCTTTTTTTGTAAATCCATTTCTAAATCTGAAGGATTTACTGATGGATTAATTGTTCATTTATAAATTCTTTTTACAATGCCTATTTTTAATGCCTATTAAAATATGAAATGCTTTATCATTTTTACTGTTACATCCCTGGTCCTCCACAGCTCTCACCTGTAGTTTATATCCTTACTCTTTACTGAAAAATAGCGACTTTATTAAATCTAAGTCAGATTTCTGGATCATTTCTGAGCCCGATTTAGCAAGAGAGTCTTCTGATATTGAGAATGTGTTAACTCATGTTCTACCGTGTCTCTATTTGGCTTTAAGCTCTTGAATATTCAATTATCACATTTCTGAATGGAGATTCGATGATAAGCGGGTGTACCTGGTACAAGAGGCCTGACCTCTGACCACACCCGTCGCTATGGGCGGGCCATAGGGGGCCTGGCCCGCCCCCAAAAATGCTTGTGCCCCCCCACTTGAGGCACAGATCTCTTAAAGACTTACTTTAATTCTTATTTTATATTATCATAGTAGCCAATTTTGTGTTGAGAAATACTAATGTTGTATTCTTTATCATTAAAACATTAAAAATATAAAGAAACAATGGTGTGATTTTGTTTGATTGATGGGAATGTACACTGCAACAGCCAATCACGGCCTTACTGAAAAGAAAGTTACGCTACGTACGTGACGTAGCCTGCGTCAATGGAGCCGCTCAACAGT
>NW_019524858.1:47907-49699 GCF_002814215.2 Seriola lalandi dorsalis | reverse complement strand
ATGTTTGAGAGATGCTTCTGGTGTTACATCTAATATGTTATATATTTCAGTGTTTTATGGATATTCATAACGTCGCTTCTATGTAATGTTTTGCTTTAAACTATGAGGACTGATGTTGTCGGATATACCTGGTCATTTTGCTGTTGGTTATGTTTAACGTGATGATTACATGATGTGCGAATACAGTATAGGATTATTAAAAATATACGTACTGCAGGTTAATAATAATTGTGCCCTCCCATGCATTTCTTATGCCGCCCTTAAGACTGAGTCTGGCGACGGGTCTGCCTCTGACCTCGAGGTCACTGAGACACCGCAGCGTACCAGTAAAAGTCAGATGACATTTTATTGAAATAAGGTGAGTTTCACGGATCGTTTCAAAGCCCAATTTAGCAGAAGAGTCTGCTGATGAAGAACCGTTCCCGGTCATGTCCTAGTGTGACCGTGAGAGGCTGTGAGCCCGGGAAGTAAAGTCCAATGATTTCTGAAGGGAGATGTGACGGTGACACTCACCCGAGCCCCTCGCTTTGTCCCACACCACTATCTGAACTTTGCTCTGCAGCTCTCTCCTCAGCAGACATGCGCACAGGCTGCCTGTCAGCCCGGCTCCGACGATCAGAACCCTGGACATCTCAGCACGGAACCGCAGCAGGCGGGCTAACTCAACCGACTGACCCGGGTCTAACCGTTCCAGCCCTTCATGTATTTGGGTCCGGAGCCGTAGGAGTTAAATCCGCCTCCAGTGTTACAAAACAGCTGAAAGGGGACGGACCAAAAAAAACTATCCCGGAGTCCGAACGGTGTCAAGATAACCGCGATACCCACGGGATATCCGACTGAGATTTTCAAAATAAATGTCTTATCTTTTCCAAATAAGTGAAGTAACGGGAAGAATAACGTCAGTTTAGATAAAAGGGACACATTTATAGTAAAATAAACCAAATAAACTTTAACACGTCAAAGTTAAAACACTTCCTCCCTTTCTTCTTTTCTACACTTGTTATGGTTTATTGATTATTATATAGTTCTGATTCTTTTTCAGTATATTTAATGTGTTTCAGTTTTATTGTACTTTATACTTTTATACTTCTGCTTCACCTCATTTCAGAGACAAACATCAGACATGGTATAGTCTGTAGCCCTCTAAAGTTATTACAATGGAGTAAGTTTTCTATGTTTTTCTATGTGGTTATAAATCAGATTGTACATGTGTTGTGTGAGGAGATTGTTTCAGTTTAACAGTTTCCTATTCTGTGACAGGCTGTGCTTTTACTTTGAAGGATTTCCTTTTGGAAACTTTACAGGAAAATAATCATAAAATAATCAAACAAACCTTTAAATATGGCCTCTGTTAGTTTGTATTATAGTTCCTGAAGATCATCGAATTCAGATTATTTTACTGTTTTCTGATTTATTTTGGACCGAGTTAGCTAATTTGTCGTTTGTTCCCTCCCGGATCATTTCCGGTCTCTGATGATTTGATCAGGTCGGAAATATCGATTGGAAATCTTGGCGTTCAAGGTTATTGGCCCAGAAAACAGAGGGTTAATAATCTGAGGCCCGTCTTTGACCAATCACAGAGAGGGTCTCCCTCTGACGTCACAACCGCTTTCTTCCTTACATCCAGAAAAGAAGTCGGTTAGTTGAAGCAGCTCAGTCAGAGATCATCAGAGCGCGTGGTAAGGTGAGTTTACTGACATTATTAACGTGTTATTAACTTTATTATCGAGTCATTAACTCGGACTTTTAAACAGGAGTAGAAGTAACGTTCACTGTCCCTCAGAGAAAAGGC
>NW_019524858.1:40119-47774 GCF_002814215.2 Seriola lalandi dorsalis | reverse complement strand
TTAAAACAGACAAGAAACAGCCTGGAAACATGTCTTAACAGCAGGATTAAAACAGCCTGAGAAAACACACTGGAAATGTATATTTGATTTAAACATGTTTGGTAATAACCAGGCTGAAAACCAATCAGGCAGTAAAAAGGATGAACATCAGACACACAACAGGTAAAAACAGGTAGAAAATCTGATGTTGATGTGGCATAAAAAGGCTAAACAGGCCCTGACTTTACGTTCACCTGTAAATGAGTTTTAATGAAACAGTTTGATCTCTCAGAAACTGAATTTGGATCTGACTGTGAAAAAAGAGCAAATAAAAAACCTTGTGTTTTATTTATAACAGTGTTTTCAGTCTAAAGATAAAACAGTCGGTAAACAGACTGTTAATCACATGATCCTCATCAGCTTCAATCAGCTTCATTCGGTTTGTGAATAAAGAGACATTTTAGGTTTTAACAAGAAACAACAACTTCTACTGACATTTTATAATGAACCATGAACACATCATGACTGCCTGTGCGTGTGTGTTTATACAGATGATGTGGTGTGTTGTGGTGTGTGTGCTTGTCCTCTCTGGGCTCGTACACACTGGACCGACTGTCCTGAGACACTCCAATAAGCTACAGCAGAGGCTGGACCCTGAAGTGCACATGAACATTGTGAGTACACACTGTCAGTAAATATCAGGTAACCTTCAGGTAACCTTCAGGTAACCTTCAGGTAACCATCAGTATCTGGATCTTTCAGAAAATATTACGACTGTTTCAAAAATATGAAACTTCTGTATTTTATTCTGAAAATATTACTTTTTTCAAAATATTAAATCTTTTATTTCTGAGAAAGTATGACTTTTATTCTGAAAAAAACTTTTTTTCAAAACATTGTGAATTTTAATTTGAAAACAGTTTTTTAAATTCTGTAAATAATGATGAAATATTCAGTGTTTTTAACATCATTAGGACTTTTATTTTCCACCTCTGTGATGTCACCATGAGCTCCTGAGGCAGGGTCAGGGGTCAGAGGTCAGGTGTATCTGAGCAGTGTAAACCAGTTCAGAGACAGAAGCAGGTCTGGTGGACTTTGGTCTGCTGATGTCAGCTGAAACCTCCAAACACCCAGACTGTTTGTTGAAGAAACACAAAAGACCAGATCCACGTCCAGATCCAGGTCAAGATCCAGGTCCAGTCCACAGGTCAGAGGTCACAGAGGTCCTCTTCTCTGAGGCGGTCCTGGTCCTGGTCTCTCAGATCCAGGTCTTTACAGGGGTCCTGTTTCCTGCTGTGTCAAAGTTGGTCTCAAAGTCTGGACAGGAACAGGAGGGTATTGATTATTGATCATTGATTATTTTATCTGAACTGAGGTTGTTGTGGTCAGGAGACTAGGGTGTTAACAAGCCCTGCTGATGAGTAAAGTTTTTCAAAGTAAAAGCTGAGGAGTGGAGTTGAACTCTGCTGCCACTGAGATCAGATGTGAAACTCTGTCATGAGACCAAGCGCTCACATGTTTCTGTTAGCTCCTCCCACTTTAACCCTTTCTCCTCTTATCAGCTGACACACAGTCACATAGAGTACTGCAGCCCACAGCTGTGTCTGACAGGAAGTCCCCCTTCAGAATAATGTTCTTTACATTAGTACTGAGGTGTGTTCAGGAGCCTTTTCAGATGTCTGTGTCAGTTGTTGTTGTGATCAGGCTGATGTGTCACATGACCTCTATCACCTGTAAGAATATATGTATTGAATATAAAATTGTGTACCTGCAGTGTCATTAGAGCTGCACCAACGAATCGATCAATCAATTAATCGATTGACAGAAAAACGATTAGATAAAATAACTATTTTGAAAACTGATGAATCGTGTCATCAAAGTATTTTCAGGTTTCTGACAGGAGCAGACTTCCCTGCACAGTTTGTTTTATATGTTTGAAAAACTAAACAAATTATTAAAAAAATTCTGCAGATGAATCAATAATGAAATTATAGATGACACACAGCTGAATTGTTGTGTGAAATTAAATGAGGACACAGTTGAAATTTTAGTTACTTGTACAGATTGAAGTGAAAGTAAGCTGAAGCTACAGTTCCTCTATTGATTTTCATTACAGAGTCTCCAACAGTGAGTCAGTCCCATAGACTCCCATGTTCAAATGTCCAACTTTACAGCAGAAATAAACATGTTCACAGCCTGGTACAAAAACTGTTCTGGTCTCTAGAGAAAATTTCCTCCTTCATGACACCTGTTTATATAACTCACCTGTTTATATAACTCACCTGTTTACATTTTATTAAGGACTACAGTTATGGAGGATTGGGGGTGTGAGTGACAGGTGGGTGAGTGAATGCACCAAAGTCTCAGCTCCACACCCCCCTCCTCTTTGACCATATTTGGATTAGATAGGAGTTAGGGGCGAATCAGATACTGCCAAGATGGCGACGGTGGAGCAGCTCACTCTGAGCTTCAGAGACCTGTGGGTGACATCACAGAGGCGACGTCCATCTGTATTGACAGACTGTGGAGGAGCCTCTTTTTCTGCTGAACATCCATATGAACCTTCTATTGAAACTCTTTTTTTTTTCCTGTTTGTTGTGTTCCTGTCAGACGGAGATCATCAAACGCTGGGGTTACCCTGCGGAGGAGCACGAGGTGCTGACGGAGGACGGGTACATCTTGACTGTGAACAGGATCCCACGGGGACTCAGACACACTCCAGGTCAGACTCTGGGCCCCCTGTGAGGACCACTTGGGTTTTACTACAGTTCCATTTACTGTCTACAGGTGACACAGCTGAGTCTCATCATTCTGTGACACCACAGGGCTGTTAGAAAAATAACAAATAAACATAGAAATGAAAACATATTTTATAACGTTTAAAAATAAAAAATTAAATGAAATTATAATTGTTTGTTTTTCTGTAGTAAATTATTAGTTGAAAATGCTGGTAACTTGTTATTTATATCAAACAAAGTGGATTCAGCAACATCAACAGAGATTTAACTGCTTCAGGACCAGTCCCAGTCTGGTCTGAAGCTGGTCTGAAGCTGGTCTGAAGCTGGTCTGAAGCCGGTCTGAAGCTGGTCTGAAGCTGGTCTGAAGCAGATCTGAAGCTGGTCTGAAGCTGGTCTGAAGCTGGTCTGAAGCAGATCTGAAGCTGGTCTGAAGCCGGTCTGAAGCTGGTCTGAAGCTGGTCTGCTGCTGGTCTGAAGCTGGTCTGAAGCTGGTCTGAAGCAGGTCTGAAGCCGGTCTGAAGCCGGTCTCAAGCTGGTCTGAAGCAGGTCTGCAGCCGGCCTCAGCTGGTCTGCTGCTGGTCTGAAGCTGGTCTGAAGCTGGTCTCAGCTGGTCTGCAGCCGGTCTCAGGTGGTCTGCAGCCGGCCTCAGCTGGTCTGCTGCTGGTCTGAAGCTGGTCTGAAGCGGTCTCAGCTGGTCTGCTGCTGGTCTGAAGCTGGTCTGAAGCCGGTCTCAGCTGGTCTGAAGCCGGTCTCAGCTGGTCTGAAGCTGGTCTGCAGCTGGTCTCAGCCCTCTGCTCCACCAGGACTCCAGTCTGGTTTACAGTTCTCAGTGGTCTCTGGTCTGTGTGTACTGCAGGTCCGAGGCCGGCGGTGTTGCTCCAGCACGGCCTCCTGGCTGCTGGCAGTAACTGGATCACCAACCTGCCGAACTGCAGTCTGGGATACGTGCTGGCCGACGCCGGGTACGATGTGTGGCTGGGAAACAGCCGAGGAAACACCTGGTCCAGGAAACACCAGACCCTCCAACCAGACCAGGAGGAGTTCTGGAGGTTCAGGTACAACACACCTGTCTGACATCAGACTGCCTGTGTGACATCACACCGCCTGTGTGACATCACACCGCCTGTGTGACATCACACTGCCTGTGTGACATCACACTGCCTGTGTGACATCACACCGCCTGTCTGACATCACCTGTCTACCTGTGCGTCTGCAGTTATGATGAGATGGCTCTGAAGGATCTGCCAGCTGTCGTAAACCACATCCTGAAGGTGAGTGGGCAGGAACAGATCTACTACATCGGACACTCCCAGGGAACCACAATAGGTAACACACACACACACACACACACATTGTTTCTGACAATAATAATGACTAGTGTGCTTTAAGTTTTGTCTCATCACTCATAGTCTCTCTTATTTCCCAGCATTCATAGCGTTCTCCAGGTTGCCTGAACTAGCCAGTAAGATCAAGCTGTTCTTGGCTTTGGCTCCTGTAGCGACCGTCGCCTTCACCAGCAGCCCCATGACCAAACTGTCCGTCCTGCCAGACTTCCTCGTCTGGGTGAGACCTGAGCTCCTGTTAATGAGTCTGTGTTAACGAGTCAGTGATACTGTTAACGAGTACTGATGAAGCATTTTCGATGTATTGGTGATGTATTGATAATTGATGATCGGTGTCATCCCCCTGCAGGACCTGTTTGGTAGGCGGGACTTCCTGCCTCAGAGTCACATGATCGAGTGGTTTGCTGAACACGTGTGTGCGAAGCAGCTTCTCAGTGAACTGTGTGGAAACCTGTTCTTCATCCTCTGTGGCTTCGACGAGAAAAACCTCAACATGGTTCATATCACACTGATTCATTAGCTAAATTAACTGATTCATCAATAGATTCATTAACTGATTAATTAACAGTTTGAAACGTTTGTTTATAGACTCGGACTCCAGTCTACACCACACACTGTCCTGCTGGGACCTCAGTCCAGAACATGGTCCACTGGGCCCAGGTAAAACACACACACACACACACACACACACACACACACACACACACACAGAGAACACATAACCACAAAGTGAATGTGATCTGAGCTGTTGTTGTTTCAGGCTGTTCATGGAGGGAAACTCATGGCGTTTGACTTTGGACCTGCAGGAAACATGAGACACTACAACCAGGTGAGAAAGTCCCTCTGACACCTGAGACTGAGTCTGAATCTGAGTCTGAATCTGAGTCTGAGACTGAGTCTGAGTCTGAATCTGAGTCTGAATCTGAGACTGAGACTGAAGTGATGTCATCAATTAGCTGCTGTGATGATGGACTCTGTTTCCTTTCTCTTTGTCCTCCATGTGTCCCTCCTCAGTCCACTCCCCCTCAGTACCATGTCCAGGACATGAAGGTTCCCACCGCTCTGTTCTCAGGGGGACAGGATACGCTGGCGGACCCCAAAGACGTGTCTGTCCTCCTCACTCAGGTGAGTCCTCTCGTCCAATGAGCACGATTGAAAGTCAGAGAGAAGAAACTGAGAAAAGTCTCTATGTATGGTGATAATGAATAACACCTTTCTCTCTGTCTCTCTCTCTCTACTTCTATCTGTCTCTCTACCTGTCTGTCTGCAGGTCTCTCACCTGGTCTTCCATCAGAACATTGAACACTGGGAACATCTAGATTTTATCTGGGGTCTGGATGCTCCTGAGCAGATGTTTCCCTCCATCCTGAAGCTGCTGCAGGAACACCACTAGTGTGTGTGTGTGTGTGTGTGTGTGTGTGTGTGTGTGTGTGTGTGTGCGCGTGTGTGTGTGTGTGTGTGTGTGTGTGACCTCTCACAGCAGCTGCATCAGTCTCTGTAAAGTTTTATCCATTCACTCTCTCCACATCTGTACAGCTGTGATGAGCCAGAACACGTGGACCAGCTGTAGACCAGGACCCTGAGTGGCTCAGGTCACTTCCTGTCCGATCACCCCAGCAACAGACTTCCTGTGTGACATCTTCGTGTCTTGGCTCGTCGTTTTTGTCTTTTATTGTGAAGGGCCACGCAGGTCCTGAGTGTGAAGGTTATTTTATTTTGTAGCAGCAGCAGGTGTGGGTGAAGTGTTCACCTGTTCTGTGACCTTGTTTGAACTTTGTACCTGTGAACTGGTTTTACTGGTTTTTAAGTGTTTCCATTTTATGTCTGTTTGTTTTATTTTTCATCAGGAAACACGGTTCATGCTAATGTTAGCATCATAAACATTGATAACTGTGATTAGTTTTTTCAGTATTAGTCATTGAGTGAAAATTAATTTTCGGAGGGACAGCCACGTCCAATCATGTGACTTGAGTGGTGGTGGGCGTGGCTAAACATTTGTAGCATGATGTCTTCTTTATTGTAATTAATCATTTTGAATCTGTTTTTTTTTTAATTCAACTGTCCAATCAATATAAATGATAAATAAAAGAGTGAGACAGTTTCATTTCAGTTTTATTAGTGACCAATTAAAGGAGAAGAAAAAGGAGGCTGAAACATGAAGATGATCTGTAACTAACTCTCTGCGTGTGAATCTGACATCTGTGTGTTCAGTACAGAGGGTGGGGTCACAATGTGGATAGCCTAGCTTAGCATAGAGACTGGGAGCAGGGGGAAACTGTTAGCCTGAACTATGGCTGTAACAACAAACCTTAAAATGACCTTAAGTTTTTAGTGAAGTGTAAATTCAAAGGCGACAAGCTTCAAAAGTTCTGAAACCAGGAAATCCATTTTCATTTCCTGTTTTACAACCTCAACTGTCCTCTGATGACATCATCACAGGTTACATTAACACCTGTGGACGGACACAGCTGCAACTTTAACTCTCACTTCACTTTAAACAGAGTAACTGTGAAGACACGTTCATCACCTGTCTCCTGTCTGTCTCTCAGTCTGTCTGTCTGTCTCTGTCTTCCTGTCTGTCCGTCACTGTGTCTTCTTCAACATGTGGATGATCTTATTGAACTTCAGTCTGGTGGCGATGTCCAGCGGCGTCTCTCCATCCTGCAACAGAAAACAGAGACAGGATCAGACCTGTGACGTACCACTAGGTCACAGATGGTGCGTTTGTGGTTCCGTTCATACGTACATTATTCTTGATGTTGATGTCGGCGTTTCTGTTGAGCAGCAGAGGAACCAGACGGTGAGTTTTTCTCTGACAGATGTAATGAAGAGCCGTGTTTCCTTTCTACACAAAACACATTCAACACATGATCACTGCTGAAACAACTGACGGTGCTGAAACAACTGACGGTGCTGAAACAACTGACGATCACTGCTGAAACAACTGACGGTGCTGAAACAACTGACGATGCTGAAACAACTGACGGTGCTGAAACAACTGACGATGCTGAAACAACTGACGATGCTGAAACAACTGACGATCACTGCTGAAACAACTGACGGTGCTGAAACAACTGACGATGCTGAAACAACTGACGGTGCTGAAACAACTGACGTGCTGAAACAACGACGTGGCTGAAACAACTGACGATCAACCAATCACTGCAGACATGAGTCAGGTCTCCGCCCACATGGAGCTCTGTGCATGTTGTGAACTCACATAGTCAACAGCGTTGACGTTGACTTTGCTGCTCAGCACGGTGTTCATCAGAGTCATGTGCTGCCTCTGTTTCTGTAACTACAACACACACACACACACACACACACACACACACACACACACACACACAAAAAAAAGTAGAAACAGTTTTACTGTTGCAGTTTGTCATTAGTAAGTGAATCATTATCAGACACTGAGGAAAACGTGGGACCTTGAACGCACCATGAGGAAGTATCCCAGCAGCAGGATGGGCATCAGGAGGGAGATCATCAGGTAATCCAGCAGAGAGAAAGTCCTCTTGGACACATAGTGGAGACAAGTTCTCTGTTTCTGAGACACACACACGCACAGAAACACACACACATTTGAATCTGA
>NW_019524858.1:31545-38246 GCF_002814215.2 Seriola lalandi dorsalis | reverse complement strand
TACAACACACACACACACACACACACACACACACAAAAAAAAAAAGTAGAAACAGTTTTACTGTTGCAGTTTGTCATTAGTAAGTGAATCATTATCAGACACTGAGGAAAACGTGGGACCTTGAACGCACCATGAGGAAGTATCCCAGCAGCAGGATGGGCATCAGGAGGGAGATCATCAGGTAATCCAGCAGAGAGAAAGTCCTCTTGGACACATAGTGGAGACAAGTTCTCTGTTTCTGAGACACACACACGCACAGAAACACACACACATTTGAATCTGAGACAGATAAACAGTGATATGATGACATCATCAAGTGAACCTACCTTATTGGTCAGGTGGACGTCAGCCCGGTTCTCCAACAGGTATTTAACTACCCTCAGGTTGCCGTGGCGACAGGCAGCGATGATGGGCGTGTCCCCGGTGCGTGCGTCCTGGACGTTCAGGTTGTCAGGATCATGGGACAGGAGGCGGAACAGCTGGTGGACATCTCCGTCGTACGCTAACTGACAGGTCGGCTGTAACCACAGAGACACGCCCACCACAGAGAGTCAACAGGAGCCCGACCTCTGACCTTTACACTCACACTTCCTATGTGTCAGAGAGCTGCCTGTAACACCGTCCACAGGCCTCACCAAAGTAAAAGTCTTTAACAAATATGACAAATATGTGAGGAGCCTGAACCAGGACTGGACAGGTCGGAGGACATTCCTCTGCTGTCTGACTGGATCCGTGTGTCAGACCTTCAGACCCACATCCTCCCTCCACATGTTTGTGTTGATGCTGATGAGACTCGCTGAAACAGAGCAACAGTTGAAATGGCCCACTGTCTGTAAACACACCGCATTTACGCAGACAGGTGATAAATACAGGCTCATGGCCTGGAGGTGCCAGGGATCGAACCACCGACCTTCTGATCAAAAAACAACCTGCTCTACCTGCTGAGCCACAGACACCTCAGGTTATAGTGACGTACAGAATCACCTGTAACGTAGGACAGTCGGACACTGAAAAAAGCCTTTTTCCCGCCTGTGTCCTGCCTGTTTCCTGAAGCACAGTCTGCTGCTCTGACACAAAAAAACTGGACCATGGTGTTGACCGCAGCTCGTCACAGACAGGTGAGTGTACAGGTGAGTGTACAGGTGAGTGTACAGGTGAGTATACAGGTGAGTATACAGGTGAGTATACAGGTGAGGACAGTGCAGTGAAGTACACCGTAAGTGTACCTGTACTGATGTTTCTACCTGAACCTCTCGGACACCTGCTACATCGAAAGTCTGTTTGGTTCTCGCGCCGAACCAACGTCACCTGTCCAGACCGGGTTTGATAAAAACACCAGGTTAAACTAAATAAAATAATTGGATTAAAGAATAAAAGCGTTTTACCTCAGAGTACACCAGCCCCATGTCTACCGGCAGGAACACACCTGGACACATCAACGTACCTACAACTTCAGCACACACACTTCCTGTCATACATTTCAAAATAAAAGGGACAGGCTCTGTCCCCCACATCTCCCTGTTTCCTCAGATTCTGCATTTTGTTTTATTTTCGTAAAGAAACTGAACAGTTCATTTAAAATTGAAGTAATTTCTCCTAATAAAATAAATCATTTTATTATTGAAACAAACTGAGGTATTCAATATAATATAATCAAATATAATGATCAAGTTTGAATAAAAAACTAGAAATATTAAAAACACACACGACACATTGACCAGGATCCATTTAAAATCAGCTTATAATCTTTATTTTGTTTATGTGTTTTATGTCCTTTAAATTTGTTTCTGTAACTTAACATCAATAAATAATAAAACAATAACATTTTATCATTATTTATCCATCTATAGGACAAAAGGACACACATACACACACACACACACACACACACACACACACACACACACACACGAAGTGAAGAAGCAGACTCACTGATTTTGAATTTTACCATGATAAAACAACTGATGATCCAAACCTTCACTTGTTTTCCCGCCATAATGATGATGACGATGTGTTCAGGTCCTTTCCTTCTTCATCATCATTCAACCCCCGAACATTATGTTGAAAGAGTCTTAAACAGAAACAGCTGCACGTTTAATGATAAGTCTGCTTTTATTTTGTAGTGGAAACTCTGTCACTTCCTGTCTGTCGTCTCACTGATTGAGTTTGACAGATCAAAGCTGAAGTGAAAGAGACGATGTGTGTCATCTTCATGTTTCTGACGCAGTTTGATTCAGTCACGTGACTCTCTCTCTCACACACACACCTGGTTCACGCCTTGTTCTGAGACATGTCCACACAGGACGATCTCACAGCTGGAATCAGCCTGAAGCAAAATAAAACAAGAGGAGTCAGTGAATGCATCGTGAAAATCCACAGTCAGAAGTCCAACAGTGACACAGTGACATCAAACACAACACACACAAACAACAATAACAACAACAACAACAACAACAAACACACAGCTTCACAACAAATCCAGTCTGACACCAGCAGTTTTTTAAAACCTCTTAAAACGTGACAAGGTCAAAGGTCACAGGATCAGCTTCTCGGTCTGCAGACTCTGCACACAATGGAAAGTCAAAGCAGCCCCCCCACCTGTCCTCACCTGCTGTTGGAAAGACAGAAATTTGCAAGTTGAATTCAAAACCACAGTCTCACCTGTGTGAGGTCATCAGGTGACCTGAGTCAGAGTCAATCTCATGTCTCCAGGTGGAGAGTGAGAGACCCTCCCCACTGGACCGTCTCCAGAGCTGATCCTGATCCTGATCAGAAACACCTGGTTCAGTTTAATGAGGGTTGGAGACGCTGCAGGTGAAACGACGTCCTGATCAGGTGAGTCCACAAGAGACTCCAGAGACCAGATCAGACTGAGCCAGCACAGACCAGCTGACCTGGGTCCAGGTCTCTGTCAGCTGATCCACACCTGCTGCAGGTGAGCCAGGTTCAGAGTATGAAAGCCTGGAGACAGGGATCTAACCTGAGCTCGGCAGACCTGAGGTACATTACACAGGTGTGTGTGTGTGTGTGTGTGTGTGTGTGTGTGTGTGTGTGTGTGTGTAAAAAACAAAAACTGAGCCAATAAAAAAATTCAAACGCTGTGTTCACTAACCTCATCTGTTCGCTTTCTGAACTTGCGCGGTTCCACCGAGGAGGAAACACAACAGGTACACCAGGTGAGCCCACACAGACATCATCTGAGCTTCTGATGTGGAGGAGGGACTATGTCTTTTTATTATTATTATTGTTGTTATTATTATTTTTATTGATATTTTTATTAGTAGTATTATTAGTATTGAACCAGCTGTGGCCCTGGATTGCGCCTCAATTTGGTGCCTGAAAAACGTGTCAGAGTGATACATTACAACTGATTTACTCCTTTCTTTGGCAGTAGTGGTGCGCATGTGCAGAGTCAACACCCACTCCTGTGAAACCGGAAGGTGGGAGTGAGTCTTCTGTGCACAGAGACGATCTCTTAGCTCCACCATCTCTATCATCAGTCGCTGTTTGTTTGCAGCTCCCGGAGCTTTCAGCCATTTTTATCATCAGCTTCACTCACCGGGACTTAACCACCGGTCACTGTAGACCCGGGTCTGGTGTCAGTGCCGGGACCGGGTCTGGATCCAGACTGAACCCAGAGGCTGTGACCCGGGTCTCTCAGCTCCACATGTGACGGTGGGATGTCGACAGGAGAGCACACCGACATCAAGCAGGTACATTGATTCTCCTGCCTCCCGGAGCTCTCTGTCCTGCTCTGTGGTTCTTCCTCTGGGTCCAGTAGAACCAGTAGAGTCAGAGTGGAGCTGTGAGTGTGTTTTATTCATTTAAACAGCAGCAAAGACACGTTCAGAGTCACTATTAGAAAATAGGAAACTGTGGTTTCAGATGCAGTTTCACACTGTGACACAGAAATCCCTTAAAGTTTCTTATGCATTCTATTCCATGTTATTCTGAATGAGACCTGTCATCTGGGCCGAACTCTTATTTTGCAATGCAGGATTCAAGGGTTTAAGGAATTTAATTTCCCCTTAATTTAGTTGTCAGTTTAAGGTGTTTTTGGGCCATCACTAAAACCTCTTAAACACCTTTAATTTGAAAATTACACATTATACACATTGCATCAGTAATTAATGGATAAATAATTAACTGTAAAAGAATAAGTGTGTTTCTGGGAGTTTAAGGGATTTTTAAATGGGTAAGATCCGTTGTTTGAACCCCTTAAACAGAATAAAACCAACCATTAATTAAAGTAAAATTTAAGGGACAAAAAGCCTAAAACTAAAGATAAAACCTTTAATTAAAAAATATAACTGGTGCACAGCCCTTAATTTACACATTAATTCATATTAGACTGATGTTTATCTCTGCACTCAGATTCCAGAAAATGAATGTGTTAAATTAATAGATTCTAGAGCTTTAATGGATTTTATGTTAGGGGTTCATAGAAAGACAAAATCCTGAAAATGTACAGAATCCCATTTAAAAACCACTAAATAAATGTGAGTCCAGTAATTAGTCCCTTAAAGTTCCATTAAAGTGCCACTGATGTTCCATGAATGATATGACATAATGTACACTGGGTATTTAATGGGACATTTAATGGACTTAAATAATCTGAGGTATTTGAAAAGTTTTCAACACAGTTTAAGGGATTTTTAAGAGATAAATAAGAGAAAATACATTACAACCATATATTGGAATCCATTAATTATTCCCATAAAAACCGTTTAAAACACCTTAACTACACCATTGTTTGTTCACGAGCAAATCATGTGTGAAATAATTTTGATATAATCTGTGGAAAAATGAAGACCTTCATCTATTACAATTAATTATCCCTTAAAATCCCAAAAGTTTCAGTAACTTTAAATCCCTTAAAAACAACTTAAATCTTTAAGGGGTTTTGTCAGATTTAAGTGTGCACTGTAAATGAATGGGAAGCTGTTTTAAGGTGTTTGTACATTAAACCACAGAAAAGTTTTCAGGCCGACAGGTGAGATTCATGTGTAACAGGATGCGGCCTCCTCTCACCTGTTCAGGTGTAACCACATGTTTCAGTGAGTGTCGATGAAGGAGGTCAAAGATCGAGCAGCAGCAGAGTGAATGTGGATGAGCAGGATGTTTGAGTGAGTCATCAGAAACACATTCACTGTTGCAGCTCAACACTGGTTTAAACATTAGCTGTTAGCGCCCCCTACCTGCAGCTGTTTTCTCCCCCATGGCTACAAGGGGCCAACAAGGAGCCCATGACACACATGACTCAAAGGTGTGTCTACCAACTGGACAAGGACTATGTCTCTGCTGAGGACCATGGTTTTAGGGTGTTTGATGAGGTCATCTTTTATAAACAAAAAGAATCGTCGGTTAATCCACAAATAATCATCTCATAATTATTATATTATTATTATTATACCTGATTATCATCTGATCTGACACATCTGGTCCACATCTGGACACCAGGAGCAGGAACACCTGAAACCCTCTCTGGTCTCAGGCTGAATGGATGCACCTGTTGCCATGGTGACATCCTCCAGGCCGGCTGAGGCAGACGGTGTTGATGACGGTTGTTGTCTACTGAGGAGTGGGAGGTCGTCTTCTTCTCCTCCTCTTTGTGTCTTTTCTTCTTCTATCTGTTGTTAAACTGGATGACTCAGTGGATGATTAGTTACCGGTCGTCATGGTAACCATGGACCAAACCGAAGGACGAGCAGGCGCAATGACAAGTGGGCCCCTCGACACACGGCCGGCTCTGATTGGCTGGTGCTGACTGTTACCTTTAGCCGCCGTGCTAGCTTCACACAGGACTGTGTGAACGAACGTCTTCTGTTTTGTTGTCTCCCCTGCAGTGAAGCATGATGGGAGGTGGCAGATGGACAAACCAGTCGTGGGCCGAGCAGTGACACACACACATACATTCACAATCACACTCACACTCACACTCACACACACACACACACACACACACACACACACACACACACACACCATGGACCAAGGCTTCAGTTTAAATACACTGGTGAGTGTTTTTATGTGTGTGTGTGTGTGTGTGTGTGTGTGTGTGTGTGTGTGTGTGTGTGTGTGTGTGTGTGTGTTCTTGTTTTACTCATGTTGTGGGGACTCACTGAACAGGTGGGGTCACGATGTCCCCACCAAGACTGGTTCATGGTTTGGACATGTCTGCAGGAAGTGAATCTGAGTGATGGAAACACAACTCTGAGACCTTCAAATTAAAAGCCTGAATCATGTTTGTCAAAGTTGTGAGAGCAGTGGTTTCCTCCTTCCTCAGTTCCTTTCCTTCCTCAGTCCTCCTCTCCTTCCTCAGTCCTCGTCTCTTTCCTCAGTTCCTTTCCTTCCTCAGTCCTTGTCTCTTTCCTCAGTTCCTTTCCTTCCTCAGTCCTTGTCTCCTTCCTCAGTCCTCCTCTCCTTCCTCAGACCTCCTCTCCTTCCTCAGTCCTCATCTCTGTCCTCAGTCCTCGTCTCCTTCCTCAGTTCTCCTCTCCTTCCAGAGACCTCGTCTATTTCCTCAGATCCTTTCCTTCCTCGGTCCTCATCTCTTTCCTCAGTCCTTTCCTTCCACAGTCCTCATCTCTTTCCTCAGTCCTTTCCTTCCACAGTCCTCATCTCTTTCCTCAGTCCTTTCCTTCTTTTCATCATCTTTATTTTATCACACATCCTTCCCTCCTTGCCCCCCCCCCCCCCCC
>NW_019524858.1:28105-31062 GCF_002814215.2 Seriola lalandi dorsalis | reverse complement strand
TAGCCGGTTGTTAGCTGGTTGTTAGCTGGATGTTACCTGGATGTTACCTGGATGTTAGCCGGTTGTTAGCTGGTTGTTAGCTGGATGTTACCTGGATGTTACCTGGATGTTAGCCGGTTGTTAGCTGGTTGTTAGCTGGATGTTACCTGGATGTTAGCTGGATGTTACCTGGTTATTAGCTGGATGTTACCTGGATGTTAGCCAGATGTTAGCTGAATGTTAGCTGTTACATGTTAGCCCAGCTCTGTGTACCTGTGTGTGGCTCACAGTCACTGTCTGTGGGGAATATGAAGCAGATCATGTACAACATAATATCAACAGGTAGAATCACTCAGCTGTAAATGAGAAGCTGTACCACAGGTACCTGGACACACATTAACCCTTTGTTTTACCAGTTTGACCATAACAAGTGATGATTGAATGGAAAAATTGATGGCAAGGCCCTTTAAATGATGTGTTCTGTTTGGTCCAGTACTTTGACATTGTCAGGTGCCAACTTGAACTTGTGTGTGTTTGTGTTGTGTAGAAGAAGCTGGCAGCAGAACCAGACTACACTGACGTGTCATTGACAGCGGCGGAACGTGTTCGGGCGCTGGGGAAGATGGGATGCAATGTGGAGATCAACGAGGACATTGCGCCACGACGCTACTTCCGCTCCGGGGTGGAGATGGAGCGCATGGCGGCGGTTTACCTGGAGGAGGGCAGTCTGGAGAATGCTTACGTCCTCTACACCAAGTTCATCACGTAAGAAACACAACATACTGACCTCACAACGCACCTTTCTGTAAGTTCAGATCATCTCAGGCTCTTAAAGGTGAAATGTGTTCAGTCTGTTTGTAGAGAAGCTGCCCAGTCATAGAGACTACCAGCAGTGCAGCGTCCCAGAGAAACAGCTCATCATGAAGGTAATGACCCTCATTATCAACACTGGTAGTCCCCAGTCTTCTGGAGATGGTCCTGATGCTTCTCCCGATCCATCACAACTTACTGATGCTACAGGCAGCATCACTACATGTAGCAGTAGGAGTAATATTTACTGTCTGTCTCTGTGTTCCTGTAGAAACTGCAGGAGGTGGCGTTTCCTCGTAAAGACGAGTTGAAGAAACGTCTTCAGGAGAAATACAGCAGGGAACATACCGAGTACCTCAGAGCCCAGGTGTGTTTGTGTCGTCCAATCAGATTGGAGATATATGCTGATCTAAAGTTACACACACATTACTTGGACTCAGATTGACACTCTTCAGCCAATAAAAAGCTGTGTTTCCTCAGAGCCAGGCTGTGGTGGGGGATGGGTGTGGCCAGCAGCTGCAGCGCCTCTCCCTATTGGATGAGGACAGGAGGCGGGTCCTTCTACTGGAGGGGGAGAGGCAGCGGGTCGCCAGCCTGCGACGGATGCAGATCGAATCAGAACAGTTTCGTTACTTTGAGGACCAGCTGAGGCGTCAGGAACTAGCCAATAGGAGAGGAGAGGAGGCGGAGCAAAAGGTATCATTAGACATCACTGTAGTACTATTACTACTGCTACTACAAGTAATGCGTTTCTCCTGCAGGTGGAGATCAAAATGCCTGAGGTGACGGACGGCTCCTGTCTGTCTGAGCAGCCAATCAGAGAAAGCTTACGATCCCAGGGGGCGGACCCTAACAGAAACAGACCGCCAGCTCCAATCAGCCAACCGGCTGCCACGCTGGCTGGAGTACACAGTGAGTACACACATGTACACACCAGTGGCGGCTGCTGGTCTTATAAGGAGGGGAAGTTCTTTTTTCGGCCTACATCATAAAATGTGTCCGTTTATTTAAATGTAAATTCGCAGAGTGACAGAAGAGAGTCGCCAAACACAACGCTAGTCGTTTTTAACAAAGACAAAGTCGCTGAAGATCAGTAACGTCTCCAGCTCCGAACAACGGAATGAAAAACTTGAAAACTGCTCCGGTGGATGCTTATACTTCAAGATCGCTGATTCGCTCATTTCGCTGTCAATCAAAAAGGGACTCAGCCTCAGACAGATCATCCAATCATCATGCAGAAGCCGAGCGTCCGGGCCAGCCCACTGTCCCACAGACCCCCAGAGACGCTGAGCGTCCGATGAGCGGGACAAAGCCCAGCATTTATCCAATGACCGTCTAGTTTGGCTGCAGTGGAACAACCCACTCTCTGCTTCCCCAGTGACGTCAGGAGACGCTCGGTGTCTACACTGTGTAAAGCTCTGTGGCGCTGCGGGGAGGAAGGAGGAGGAGTCAGGTCGGTTACCTGTGATAAGGAGCTGATTCTGAACAAAAGATGAACGTGTTCTAGCGCATATTTAGTCAATGAAATGTTCACACAACAGAACATATTTGACCAATTAGTTTGTTGACATTTTAGGGGAAGCTGAGCTTCCCTTGCAGTCTTAGAGCGATCACCACATGTACACACTCTCTGAACATACAGTGTATGTGTATCTTGCTTGTCTTTATGTTCCTGTGTGTGTTTGTTTCGTGTGTGTGTGCAGCTCAGAGGGTGGAGGGTCTGAGGCGGGTGGTGATTCCCAGAGATCTGACGTATCGTTTCCTCCTGCTAGCCGACTCCAACACTGCCAGAGGAATAGAGACCTGTGGAGTGCTGTGTGGACGACTGGTGAGGCTGTTTACTGACTGTTTACTGACTGTTCACCGACCATTTAGCTGTGTGAAGACTGAGTCCAGTACAGACCAGAACAGACCTGAAGCAGCTCTATCACAGTTATTCATTATCTCTCTCTCTCTCCTGTCTGTGTGAATGTCTCTCGGCCTCAGACACACAATGAGTTTGTGCTGACTCATGTCGTGATCCCGAAACAGTCGGCCGGTCCAGATTTCTGTGACATGGAGAACGTGGAGGAACTGTTCAGCTTCCAGGACCAACAGAACCTGCTGACGCTGGGCTGGATCCATGTACGATTACACGCTAAACACACGCTAAACAAACTTGAACCACA
>NW_019524858.1:24850-27184 GCF_002814215.2 Seriola lalandi dorsalis | reverse complement strand
TCAGTGTGTCCTCAGTGTGTCCTCAGTGTGTCCTCAGTGTTTCTCAGTGTGTCCTCAGTGTTTCTCAGTGTGTCCTCAGTGTGTCCTCAGTGTTTCTCAGTGTGTCCTCAGTGTTTCTCAGTGTGTCCTCAGTGTGTCCTCAGTGTGTCCTCAGTGTATCTCAGTGTGTCCTCAGTGTTTCTCAGTGTGTCCTCAGTGTTTCTCAGTGTGTCCTCAGTGTGTCCTCAGTGTGTCCTCAGTGTGTCCTCAGTCTCTACGAATCAGTGTAAACCTGTGAGGTCCCCACAGAGTGATGTAACCCAGAAACAAACACACGCTTAGTAAAGTGACCTCTGTTGCTCTTTTCCTTCCCCTTCATTTGCATGATCAAATATCACCATGGCAACAGTGCCTGTGGTCGAGCAACAGATGAGTGGAGAGATGGAGGGACAGAGATGGGAACAGATGGATGAGTTCTCACTCTGCTCTTTATTTATCCACTAATGATTGACTGACTTTTATTTGACTGGTTTTCACATGTCAGTGTCAAGGTGAAACCACATGTCTCCATGTCAGGTGGTTACCAGAGAGGCGTGTCCTCACAGTGTCTGTCTGTTTCAGACTCATCCCACTCAGACCGCCTTCCTCTCCAGTGTCGACCTCCACACTCACTGCTCGTATCAGCTGATGCTGCAGGAGGCCGTCGCCATAGTCTGCGCTCCCAAACACAACGAGTATGTCTCACTGTTTCAGGCTGTAGACCAAATGTAGCTGAAATCCAGGTGAGTCCAGTGGGACTGCAGCTCTGACTCTGATCCCCCCTCCTCTCCCTCAGCACTGGTGTGTTCAGGCTCACTGGTCCGGGGATGTCGGAGGTCTCTGGCTGCAGACTGAAAGGTTTCCATCCTCACTCCAAGGAGCCACCTCTCTTCACTGTGAGCACCTTCCTCTTACTCTGGTTCTCTGAGCTCAGGTATTTGACTCTGTGTCACATTAGTTCATCATTTAAGTTCCCAAATGCCCTGCAGTCAAATCAGTTCCTGAACACCCCATGTTCGTTTAGTTCTGAGCCTCGGGGGTCATTTTAGTTCTAGAAACCCTGCACTGGTTTTAGTCCCTGATGTCCCACACTTGTTGCAGCACCTGCTCTTGTTGAATGTAACAGATGTATCACAACCATTAGCGTAGTTAGCATCTCTTCAGAACGGTTAGCGTAGTTAGCATTTCTTCAAAACGGTTAGCATAGTTAGCATCTCTTCAAAACGGTTAGCGTAGTTAGCATCTCTTCAAAACGGTTAGCATAGTTAGCATCTCTTCAGAACGGTTAGCGTAGTTAGCATTTCTTCAGAACGGTTAGCGTAGTTAGCATTTCTTCCGAACAGTTAGCATTTCTTCAGAACGGTTAGCGTAGTTAGCATTTCTTCCGAAACAGTTAGCATTTCTTCAGAACGGTTAGCATAGTTAGCATCTCTTCAGAATCGTAAGCATAGTTTGCATCTAGGCTACACTTAGCAATGAAACGAGAGGATTTTCCTAAATGTTGCACTGCAGCCTTTAAAGATTTAAAGTGACTCAAACTGGCATTTAACTACAGCCTCTCTCCTCTCTCTCTCTCTTTCTCTGCGTGTGTCTGAATGTCTCTCGCCCTCTCAGGTGTGTAAACATGTGGTAGTGAGAGACTCAAAGATCAGTCTGCTGGACCTCAGGTGACAGACAGGAGGCGCTGCAAGGCTTTTATTTTGTCAAGAGGAAACTGTGAACACCGTGTGTGTGTGTGTGTGTGTGTGTGTGTGTGTGTGTGTGTGTTGCTATCAGCTGCTGGTCGTTGCTTCTCTCTGTGGATCAGTGTTAGCTGTGTAGTGTGGTGCAGTGGGAGGAGCTAACAGGAGGAGTGGAGGGTGAAGTGCCTTCACATCAACGCATGAATGTTTCCTGTCAGCAGCTCATATTTAACACACCTGGTCAGGTGAACCCTAAGGACCAATCATCTGTATGTTTGTTGGATCTGATTTCAGCAGCAGCTGCTTCAATTGTCCCGACCAATAAAAACCTGTTTTACTGCAGAGTCTATTCACAGTGAGAGTTTGGATTAATCACATGATCTGTGGTCTGGTCGTGGTGAATCCAGCAGCTGAAACCAGGACCAGGACCAGACCAGAGAGGTGTTGACAGTATCAGGTTAGTGATGAACAGAGGGTTTCACCTCTCAGGTACACCCCCCCCCCCACCTCCCCTTCTGAAACCAGACCAGCCGGATCACATGAACCTGTCACTACAGTTTTCAGATGATGGTTCACAGAGTCCAGTTCACATCATGTGATGGTTTTGTTTGGTTCCCACATGGTCTAAACTCAG
>NW_019524858.1:24271-24724 GCF_002814215.2 Seriola lalandi dorsalis | reverse complement strand
TCTACAGGACTACAGATTCTACAGGACTACAGGACTACAGATTCTACTGGACTACAGAGTCCCCCTCTGAGCCTGAGCTAAAGACCGTACCGGACCAGGACTGGACTGTGTGTTTGTGGGTCTGTGTGAGTCCAGTCTCAGTTGAACCAGGTTCCATTGTCTGTACTTGTGTTTGGCTGGAAACTATGCTTCAAAATAAAAGCTCTGCACCAGAAATTCACTGCTCTTCAAAGTAAAGTGTATCTGATGATGTGGACTCAGACTTTAATCCTGCTTCACATTTGTAAAGACTTTCTCCTCTGAACTGAAATCATTTCTCAAATCTTTATTTTTGAGTTTTTATTGTTGAGTCTGTATCACACGCTCCGACCTGCTGCTTCGTCTCTGCAGCTGGACGAGTGTGTGTGTGTGTGTGTGTGTGTGTGTGTGTGTGTGTGTGTGTGTGTGTGTGAG
>NW_019524858.1:22012-23581 GCF_002814215.2 Seriola lalandi dorsalis | reverse complement strand
GGTTCTTTGTCATTTTAACCTGGACCTGCAGCAGGTGGACCAGGGTCCAGACTCAATGAGACTCACTTTAAATCATGACTACATGAAGTTTAGTTGGGAGTAGATCTGAGGTACAGGTCTGATGATACTCTGTCTGAAGTTTCTCTCCAGACATGTTTGCTTTGAAATCCTCTGCTGTGATTCATTTAGTTTAACGTCTCCTCTCACTTCCTGGTTGAGAAACCTGGATCAGGCCTGGAGCCCCGCCCACCACCTGTTGCCCCAGGTGGCCAGGTGAAAGAGCAGAGAGCATCAAGGAGGAGGAAACATCAGAGAGTCGCAGCCACATGTTTGAGCCTCAGTCAGACCCAGACTCAGAGGAGGAGTCTGAGACCAGAACCAGAGACCAACAGACGGATCAGAACCGTTAGCTAGTTAGCATTTTTCAGAACGGTTAGTGTAGTTAGCATCTTTTCACTTTTTAGCTAGCTATCCCACCTCTGTACTGACAAGGTTTCAGGTTTATTTAGCCCCGCCCCCTGTCCCCATTGGTTGACAGGATTGGTTCCTTAGGTGATCTGTACTCCTGCTCGTTAACAGTAATTATCTAAGTGTTACTGGATTGTGTTCGGTTCTAGCATCATTTCTCCTGGTCTGAGATCAGAGGAAACTGATGCCATGTTGTTTGGGTTAGGGTTACTAGACTTGTGGTCAGTGGTGTCATCAGCACTGACAGTGAGCTGTGAGGACTGAAGACACAGACACAGTTGTCTTGTATGAGAGCTCTTTATTGTCTTCCTGTCACCTCCATGTTGTTGACGTCACATCACATTCTCTACACGTCCCTAATGCAGGCCACGCCTCCTGCTCACCTACCCAGAGTTCAACCAATGTGACATCATCATACACTCTGTGACATCATTCTAACACAGATCGATAACTCCAGCGGGCGACATTCAAGCTTTATTCATCAAAAATAAAAACACACCTTTTGACAAGAGACAGTACCGAAATGGAGGATGGGGGGTGGGGGCGGGGCCACAGGTGGAGCGAGGGGAGGTGGAGGTGGGAGGAGGACAAGCGGCACATTCACAGTTCTCATGTGAGCAGAGAGGGAGGATGTTTGAGCTGAAAATCTGCAGATTTTCTGATGGAAGTTCAGAATAAAGGTTCAGTTCTCCAAAAACACCAGAGACGACATCACTTCCTGTTTCCAGCTGACATAAAGATTGTAGCATCTTCCTGGATACCAACAACATGGCTGACTTCCTGCTGTCGCCCCCTGGTGGCTGTTTTTGGGAGCTGATCTGGGACCTGTTTGCTCGTGCTCAGTGAGGTTAACATGAAGACAGTGCTGCAGCTGACACTAGAAACCTAAGGGGCGGTGGGTGGGGCGGTGGGTGGGGCGGAGGCAGGTGGGTGAAGACCATGGTGGATCTCTTAGAAGCACTTGCGGTGGACGATGGACGGTCCGGCCTCGTCGTACTCCTGCTTGCTGATCCACATCTGCTGGAAGGTGGAGAGGGAGGCCAGGATGGAGCCGCCGATCCACACTGAGTACTTCCTCTCTGGGGGGGCAATGATCTGAGG
>NW_019524858.1:15991-21979 GCF_002814215.2 Seriola lalandi dorsalis | reverse complement strand
GGGGGTGAGTTTAATCTCAGATTTCTGACTGTTTTTACTGATGTTTAATCTGGACCTGAACATGCTGCGTCTGTTTTATTCAGATTTCACCACAGCGCTGCACCAAACCCTCGTCAGTCTTTATTTTAATTCAAGTATTTTAACGGCTTCAGGTTTCGTCTTTTCTGAGCCTTTAACAAAACTTTATTGACACTTAAACTGAGTCTGTGGGTTTGATCATTAAATACAGAATAATAAAGTCAAACTTTAGAGAGTAGAGACGAGTCAGTGTCCGCTTCAGGATGACACATTTATATATAATAATAATAATAATAATATAAAAATATATTTACACACATATATAAAGATCTATAAAGGCTGATGACAGGTTTAGAAAAATAATAATAATGATGATAATGATAATAATAATTATAATGATAATATAAGGATAATAATTAATACAATAATGATATTAACAATGATGATAATAACAATAACAATAACAATAATAACAGTAATCATAATAATCATAATAATAACAATAATAATAACTATATAATGATAATAATAATAATAATGTATAGTGACAGGTCACCTTGATCTTCATGGTGCTGGGGGCCAGCGCTGTGATCTCCTTCTGCATGCGGTCGGCGATACCCGGGTACATGGTGGTTCCTCCAGACAGCACGTTGTTGGCGTACAGGTCTTTACGGATGTCGATGTCACACTTCATGATGCTGTTGTAGGTCGTCTCATGGATACCAGCCGACTCCATACCTGCAGGACAGAAGACAGAGGACAGAGGACACTGGGTAAGTGGTGGCCAAAGGTAAACAGACAGGAGGACAGACAGGAGGACAGACAGGTGGCTGACCGATGAAGGAGGGCTGGAAGAGCGTCTCAGGGCAGCGGAACCTCTCGTTGCCGATGGTGATGACCTGCCCGTCAGGAAGCTCGTAGCTCTTCTCCAGAGAGGACGAGGTCGCTGCCGTCCCCATCTCGTTCTCGAAGTCCAGAGCCACGTAACACAACTTCTCCTTGATGTCCCGCACAATCTCTCTCTCCGCTGCAGACACACAACACACACACAGTCAGACTTCCTGTCACCCTCTGGTACACCTGTCCAGGTGTGATGTCGCCGCCACTGTCATACCGGTGGTCACGAAGCTGTAGCCTCGCTCGGTGAGGATCTTCATGAGGTAGTCGGTGAGGTCACGTCCCGCCAGGTCCAACCTCATGATGGCGTGAGGCAGAGCGTAACCCTCGTAGATCGGCACGTTGTGGGTGACGCCATCACCGGAGTCCAGGACGATACCTGAGTTACAGAGAAGGTCAAAGGTCGCAGGGACTCTGTACATAAGCAGCTGTTTAAAAGGCTTTTATGATGAAAAGCTGCGACAGGAAAATGTGTCGGGATGTTGAGCGTGGCCCAACCTGTGGTTCGTCCGGAGGCGTACAGGGACAGGACGGCCTGAATGGCCACGTACATGGCGGGGACATTGAAGGTCTCAAACATGATCTGGACACAGAGACAGAGACACAAAAGTTAGTCCTCCAGCATGATCCACATCCAGGGTGTCCTCTGTGATCTGAATCAGTCAGTCCAGAGTCCAGAGTCCTGACAACACCTGTTTGCATTTTATTAAGGACTAAAGTTATGGAGGATTGAGGGCGTGGCCTCTTTGAGTGACAGGTGAGTGCTTCAGAAACCTGTGGGTGACATCCATCTTTGTTTTCAGTCTGTGCTTATTACCTGGGTCATCTTCTCCCTGTTGTTGTGTAATACTGTGTATTACTATTTATTACTGTGTAGTACTGTGTAGTACTGTGTAGTACTGTGTAATACTGTGTATTACTGTTTATTAGTGTGTAGTACTGTGTAGTACTGTGTAGTACTGTGTAGTACTGTGTAGTAGTACTACCTGGGTCATCTTCTTCCTGTTGTTGTGTAATACTGTGTATTACTGTTTATTAGTGTGTAGTGCTGTGTAGTACTGTGTAGTACTGTGTATTACTGTGTAGTACTGTGTAGTACTGTGTATTACTATTTATTACTGTGTAGTACTGTGTAGTACTGTGTAGTACTGTGTAGTACTGTGTATTACTATTTATTACTGTGTAGTACTGTGTAGTACTGTGTAGTACTGTGTAGTACTGTGTATTACTGTTTATTAGTGTGTAGTACTGTGTAGTACTGTGTAGTACTGTGTAGTACTGTGTAGTAGTACTACCTGGGTCATCTTCTCCCTGTTGGCCTTGGGGTTCAGTGGGGCTTCAGTCAGGAGGGTGGGATGTTCCTCTGGAGCCACTCGCAGCTCGTTGTAGAAGGAGTGATGCCAGATCTGACCAATCACAGAGCAGAGATGGTCATCATGACGATGCATAATAATCATATCTGTACTTGAAGAAGAGGAGGGTGTGACCTCTGACCTTCTCCATGTCGTCCCAGTTGGTGATGATGCCGTGTTCGATGGGATACTTCAGGGTCAGGATTCCTCTCTTACTCTGAGCCTCGTCTCCAACGTAGCTGTCCTTCTGTCCCATACCCACCATTACCCCCTGAGAGACAGACAGGTTGAGACAGAGAGAGAGAGAGAGAGAGAGGGAGAGAGAGACAGGTCAGTGTTCTGGATGTCTGTTTCCTGTCACACCTGTATGTGGGCGTGTTCTGACAGATGAACAGGTAGTCATAGTAGCAGTATTAGCATTAGCCTGTCCCCACGTGTGTGTGTGGACCAATCGGTTGTCACCTGGTGCCTGGGCCGGCCCACGATGGAGGGGAAAACGGCTCTGGGGGCATCATCTCCGGCGAACCCGGCCTTACAGAGACCAGATCCATTATCACAGACCAGAGCGGTGCTCTCCTCATCATCACACATGACTGCAGGGGGCGCTGTGGGCGAGCAACGACTCTACGACACCGACTCACACTGTGGACACACACACCAGGACGTTACACTGAGACACACCTGGAGATATGAAGATATGAGTTTATTACATCTGCATATGTATTAAAAATATATATGTGATGAATTTTTATATATTATATTATATTTAATTTATTCAAGCAAGTTTATTAAAACAACATACATGTTATAAATCTATATGTTTATATGTTTCATTAATTTCTCATTAATCTTAAACATGTCAAACTTAAAGTGTCTCAGACATTTGGTCTCTACTGTTAATAACATCAACATATACTGACATAGATATGTATTTATGTACATCTGTGTACAATATAAGCTTCATACATAAATATATATATCTGTTTAGGCTCGATATATATGTGTCAATATATGAAATAGTTTCATATATAATGTTTACATATACGTACATATGAAATAAAAATGTATATCTCATACATGGAAAATCAACATATGTTTTGTACATATATAATATAATGAACTGACTCCAGATTCATTCATTTAATGAACTCCACACAGAGACTCAACCAATGTCAAGGCCTTTAAGGACTTCATTACCCAGAAGCTCCTGCTGCACATTTTAAGTGTGTCTTTCTGTAAACTGTTTGTTTTGATCATCAGTTTAATTAATTAATTAATTAATGCTTACAGTAACTTAAGAATAAGTTAATGACACCTTTAAACAACATGGCTGACTACAGTGAGAATATTAGAATAATGTAAAAAGAAGTAAGAGAAGTAAGAGAATAAAATAAAAGATGAAAATAATGTAAAACAGAATAAAACAGGAGAATAAAAATGAAATAAGAAATAATAATTAATTATTAATTGTAATAAGAGACAGTGGTGTCTGAGCAGCAGGTTGTAGAAGGATCATCAGCTCATGAATGTCAACCTGAAACCTCGTAACCTGGAGTCATGAGGTTTTCACCAAAATTGGAGTTGTAAGGTTTTCACGTGACGGCTGTGAAAACCTCCCCCCTCCTCCCTCCCCCTCCCTCTACACTGAACTACTACTGTCCTTTACTGAATGAACAAGGCACTCTGGGAAAACTTCCTAATTAGGACATGAAGCAGAGTTCTGCCTGTGTTTGGTATGCTCTCTCTCCCTGTGCTCACCCTACCTCGCTTGCCCACTGCTTTTCTCCTTTTATGCTCCCTCTCTCTCTCTCTCTCTTTCTCTCCATCTGTCCTCCCTTGTCTCTCTTCGTCTCCCTCTCTCTCTGAGACACAGATGACTTTAGACCATATTTAGTCATGAAATTTGGGAATCAAATATTTATCTGATTGTTCTGCCAGCAGGAGAGAGAGAGAGAGAGAGAGAGAGGGTTCACTGTGCCCTCAGTTCTGTCTGCGTCTCTCAGGCTCAACACAACAACACAACAACACAACAACACAACAACACAACACAACAACAGTGACCACAGCTGACAACAATCCTACATCTGAGAGTTTCTTCAAAAACAGCTGATTGCTGTTCAAACAGGAAGTGATAGAGCATCAGTTTTGGACTATTTTCAGCGGTGGATGAATCCACATTTGGTGCTGTAGTGAGTGTTTGTGCAGCTCTGTGACTCAGATGAATCAGACTGTTAATACAGTGGCATGTAAATAGTCTTTTCACTATTCATTAATAATTAATTAATAAGTTTTGGTTGATTTTAAATCATCTGTAAAAAGTCTGGAAGTCAAGAAAAAAAAGATAAAAATATTAACAAAAAATCAAAAATCAAGAAGTAAATGATGATGAAGATGGTGAAGATGATGATGATGGTGATCAGATGCATGAAGTCCTTCATCAAAAGTAATTTTTAAAGCCCTGCAGACAGGAGGCAGATCACGGCCCCCTGCTGGTGGAGTTGAACTTCTCTCTATCTCTGATGAGGACCATGAGATGTGGCAGAAAGCTGCTTTGACTAAACTGCAAAATAATAAATAAATAATCACCTCCCAGCGAACTGTCCCTCTGGGCCTCCGTAGTTTGTGCAGAGGGGTCGGGATGTGATCAGGTTTCAGTGCAGAAGATTTATCAGTAAGTTGAAGTTTAAATTGATAAATGATCAGTCATGATCATAAATGATCGATCGTGATCAGGTCTATACCACAGCTCAGAATCTGACAGTCCACCTGTGAGTCAGCGCTCAGGGCACAGAGCAACAAACGCTTAATCAGCACCAAGGGTCAAATCAAACCCCCCCACAAAGAGGGTGGGGCACCTCAGATCCACCACAGACACAGAAACATGAAGCATCAGCAGATGATGAAGAAACGTTTTTCACTTCAAGTTAATTAATGTTAATTAATGTTTCTGTTAATGAAGCTTCGTTCAACAAACTGAAGACAAAGAAACGGAGATGCTGCAGGTTAAAGACTGAACCTGAAAACACAGGAGAGGAGAGGAGAGGAGAGGAGGAGATCACAGTATCACCACAGTATGAGAGAGACAGCCGAAGAGAAACAGAAAGGAGGTGAAGGTGGAGGAGAGAAGGTGAGACAGAGAGGAGAAAGTTTAGAAACTTCTGAAACACTGAGAACATAAGAGCAAAAAGAAAGAGAAGAGCAGTGGAAGAGAAGAGGAGGAGGAGAGGAGATGAAGAGGAGGTGAGATGGTTTAGGAGTGAATAAAATGATCACAGAAGAGAAAGATGAAAACTTTCTGCAACTTTTGTCAGGAGCAGAGAAGAAAAGAGGAGAAGCAGGAGGACAGAGGAGGTGAAGCAGGAGGTGATGGAGGAGCGCAGTCTTACCGTGGCAGTGCAGGGCCTGCTGGGACGTGGGGAGGGGGGCAGGACAGAAGTGAGAGTCAGAACTGCTGCGACTCAGTTTATCAACCCTCCACCTCCTCCATCCATCCCTCCATCCCAAACATGGCCCGTACCTCCTCCTCCCTCCTCCTCCCCTCCTCACTCCCTCTCTCTCCCTTGCTTGATTCCTTATAGGGCAGGCCCTGAGGGAAGCAGCCAATCAGATGGCTCGTGCCAGTGCAAAACTTTCTCCCATCATTCACTGCATTCCTCCGAGAGAAAGAGAGAGAGAGAGACAGACAGACAGATAGAGAGAGAGAGAGAGAGAGAGAGAGAGA
>NW_019524858.1:13731-15875 GCF_002814215.2 Seriola lalandi dorsalis | reverse complement strand
ATTTTTCATCAACTCATGAATTAATCAACTACTCAACTCGTGTTTATTGTTGTTTGTTTCATTTATGAGAAACATCAGATTAAAACTAAATAATAAAGGAGCTGTTTGTAATTTTAGCTATTACTACATAGCTAACATTAGCATTAGCAGCTGGTAACTTCATTCCTTAACTCACCAACAGCAACTCTGAAGTTAGCATGCTAACCAGCTAGCCCCGACCCATCTTCCTCTAATACTTCAAATATTTCTTAATATATTGATTCATTGCTAATTGATTAATGGTGTTGGGGGATGGGGGTTTGGGTGGGTTGAGGGTTATTTATTCTATCTAAATGAGTCTGGGGGAAACAGGAAGGTAACATTAACTATAATGTGGATCTCATGAGGACAACTCAACACCAATTAGCTAGTTAATCATGTTCTCAAGTAATTCTCATAGTTTAATGTGAAAAACTCCAGTTAAAGGATCAAAATGACTTTAAAAATCTTTCTTTTCATAGGTGTAAGAAATTGGCCCAGTAGAATACACACAGTATGCTACATCATATATTTGTATATGACCCAGGAAACAGTTTATTTGTCCATGTACTGGTGTACTGGTTAAACTTAAACTAAACTAAATAAAAACTAAACAAAAAAACTTTACTTTTTCTTTGACACTGAAGGCTGTTGATTTTAACAGTAATGAGGATCACAAATAGCTCCAATGCTAACACAGCTATCAAACTCTTATCTATATAAACTGTAGCTTCTATAACACTGTAGCTAAAGCACAGGTTAGTGTTGATGATACCAGTGGCAGCATCAAATGATGATGTAGCACGATATAGCATGATGGTGTAGCATGATGTAGCATGATGTAACATGATGTAACACAATGTAGCATGATGTAACACAATGTAGCACAATGTAGCACGATGTAGCATGATGTAGCATGATGTAGCATGCTGTGGCATGATATAGCATAATGTGTTTACATTCAGCTCCCTTCCTACTGCTCTGAGTCCTCCAGGTCTCCTCTCACCATCTGGACTAAAACATCTTCCATCCACTGCACAACAAATAAGATTTTGAATTTTCCATGTTGAGACGCAGAAACAGAGGGACATGTCCACAAAGAAGACGTTGATTCCTTTAAATCATGTGTATGTGTTGAAGTGAGGACAGACCTGGACCTGGACCTGGTGCTGGTCCCCTTCACACCATCAGAACAAAGTTCAACACAAACTTAAAGTGTGATGACTGAATAACAGACCTGAGATTAAACTGTCACTCACTTTAATCTGCTGCTGGCTGCAGGGTGATGATGGACTGATGACATCACCGACAGACCCGCTTTTACCAGAAACCTACGTGGTTCATCCGTTTAATTTCCCCAAGGCCTGGTTCTGGTTCTGATTCTGGTCCTGGTCCTGGTCCTGATTCTGATCCTGGTTCTGGTTCTGGTGTTGGTCCTGTTCCTGGTTCTGGTCTTGTTTCTGGTCCTGGTCCTGGTCCTGTTCCTAGTCTTGTTTCTGGTTCTGGTGATGAGGTCCAGTTGTTTTGACTGTTGGTGTGAGTCTTCACTGACGTCATCAGACACCACACAATTCAACCCTGGTGACCTTTCACCTATGAACTCACCCTGTCGACCAATCACAAGCCTCCTGTCAGAGCCAGAGTCCAGTCACAGTGAAAAGTATCTGAGTCAGTTAGCCGCTGAGCTAATTATGCTAATGCTAGCTCCTCCCAGTCACAGTATTTCTCCTCAGGGTTCTGCTTCTGTTCGTTGAACTGTAATCAGACACGTGTAATCAGACAGGTGTAAACACACAGGTGTAATCAGACACAGCCAGGTGTTATCAGACAGGTATAAACAGACAGGTGTAATCAGACAGGTGTAAACACACAAGTGTAATCAGACACAGACAGGTGTAAACAGACAGGTGTAATCAGACAGGTATAAACAGACAGGTGTAATCAGACAGGTGTAAACACACAGGTGTAATCAGACACAGACAGGTGTAAACAGACAGGTGTAATCAGACAGGTATAAACAGACAGGTGTAATCAGACAGGTGTAAACACACAGGTGTAATCAGACACAGACAGGTGTAAACAGACAGGTGTAATCAGACAGGTATAAACAGACAGGTGTAATCAGA
>NW_019524858.1:10000-13711 GCF_002814215.2 Seriola lalandi dorsalis | reverse complement strand
TTGGTCCTGTTCCTGGTTCTGGTCTTGTTTCTGGTCCTGGTCCTGGTCCTGTTCCTAGTCTTGTTTCTGGTTCTGGTGATGAGGTCCAGTTGTTTTGACTGTTGGTGTGAGTCTTCACTGACGTCATCAGACACCACACAATTCAACCCTGGTGACCTTTCACCTATGAACTCACCCTGTCGACCAATCACAAGCCTCCTGTCAGAGCCAGAGTCCAGTCACAGTGAAAAGTATCTGAGTCAGTTAGCCGCTGAGCTAATTATGCTAATGCTAGCTCCTCCCAGTCACAGTATTTCTCCTCAGGGTTCTGCTTCTGTTCGTTGAACTGTAATCAGACACGTGTAATCAGACAGGTGTAAACACACAGGTGTAATCAGACAGGTGTTATCAGACAGGTATAAACAGACAGGTGTAATCAGACAGGTGTAAACACACAGGTGTAATCAGACACAGACAGGTGTAAACAGACAGGTGTAATCAGACAGGTATAAACAGACAGGTGTAATCAGACAGGTGTAAACACACAGGTGTAATCAGACACAGACAGGTGTAAACAGACAGTTGCAAACAGACAGGTGTAATCAGACAGGTGTAAACAGAGAGAGAACGCCTTCTCTTCAGCTGCTGATGTGTCACTCTGTGTTTTATTCTAATGTCTGTGGTGAAAGGTTTTTGACTAAAGTGCGGTTCAGTGGTTCAGTGGTTCAGTGGTTCAGTCACTCAGGTGTAGAGGTGAGTTTGATTTCTCTGTTGGTGCATGGGTTTGACTTCCTGCCCTGAGCGCTGACTGACAGGCTGTTCACTGTGTTCAGGCTGATGTTGTGGATGTGAAGTTGAATTGTTGTTTGAATCCTCTTGAGTCGACTGGGTTTCCATTCTCAGCTGTGACCCCCCCACACTCCTCCAACCCCCCAATCACCATGTTACTGGCTGATTTGGTGGAGAGCAGCTCGTGTTACAAACTGCTCTGTTGATCTGTCATCAGCTGGTTACACTGATCCAGGACTGTCGAACCTCAGAGCAGCAGCCAATAGGAGGCCTCACCTGTCCCTCACAGGTTCTCAGTGTCATTACAGATCATGAATCCTGGAGGCGTTTCACAGTCTGTATGCCGGTGTTGGGCCAAATCTGGGCCGCCTACAAAAACATTTGTCGTCCTGATGAAATTAATGAATTTTTGTAACTTTTCCTAATGTTCTGCAGCTTGCAATTTAACTCCCAGTAAAGATCACCTCGTCAGTAACAACATCGCGTCGGTAACAACATCACGTCAGTAACAACATCATGTCAGTAACAACCGTAACAACATCACGTCGGTAACAACATCATGTCAGTAACAACAGTAACAACATCACGTCGGTAACAACATCATGTCAGTAACAACAGTAACAACATCATGTCAGTAACAACAGTAACAACATCACGTCAGTAACAACAGTAACAACATCACAACAATAACAACATCACGTCAGTAACAACATCATGTCAGTAACAACAGTAACAACATCACGTCAGTAACAACAGTAACAACATCATGTCAGTAACAACAGTAACAACATCACGTCGGTAACAACATCACGTCAGTAACAACATCATGTCAGTAACAACAGTAACAACATCATGTCGGTAACAACATCACGTCAGTAACAACATCATGTCAGTAACAACAGTAACAACATCACGTCAGTAACAACATCATGTTAGTAACAACAGTAACAACATCACGTCGGTAACAACATCACGTCGGTAACAACATCATGTCTGTAACAACAGTAACAACATCACGTCAGTAACAACAGTAACAACATCACGTCGGTAACAACATCACGTCGGTAACAATATCACGACAGCAACAACATCACGTCAGTAACAACATCACGACAGTAACAACATCACGTCAGTAACAACATCATGTCAGTAACAACATCATGTCAATAACAACAGTAACAACATCACGTCGGTAACAACATCACGTCGGTAACAACAGTAACAACATCATGTTGGTAACAACATCATGTCTGTAACAACAGTAACAACATCACGTCGGTAACAACATCACGTCAGTAACAACATCATGTCAATAACAACAGTAACAACATCACGTCGGTAACAACATCACGTCAGTAACAACATCATGTCAATAACAACAGTAACAACATCATGTTGGTAACAACATCATGTCAATAACAACAGTAACAACATCACGTCGGTAACAACAGTAACAACATCACGTCGGTAACAACATCACGTCAGTAACAACATCATGTCAATAACAACAGTAACAACATCATGTTGGTAACAACATCATGTCAATAACAACAGTAACAACATCACGTCGGTAACAACAGTAACAACATCACGTAGGTAACAACATCATGTCTGTAACAACAGTAACAACATCACGTAGGTAACAACATCATGTCTGTAACAACAGTAACAACATCATGTCTGTAACAACAGTAACAACATCATGTCAATAACAACAGTAACAACATCACGTCGGTAACAACAGTAACAACATCATGTTGGTAACAACAGTAACAACATCATGTAACAGTAACAACATCATGTCTGTAACAACAGTAACAACATCATGTCGTAACAACAGTAACAACATCATGTCACAGTAACATCATGTCTGTAACAACAGTAACAACATCATGTTGGTAACAACATCATGTCTGTAACAACAGTAACAACATCATGTCTGTAACAACAGTAACAACATCATGTCAGTAACAACAGTAACAACATCATGTCAGTAACAACAGTAACAACATCATGTCGGTAACAACAGTAACAACATCATGTCTGTAACAACAGTAACAACATCATGTCTGTAACAACAGTAACAACATCACGTCAGTAACAACATTAACAACATCACGTCAGTAACAACATCATGTCTGTAACAACAGTAACAACATCATGTCTGTAACAACAGTAACAACATCATGTCTGTAACAACAGTAACAACAGCATGTCGGTAACGACAGCGTTTCCACTCAACCCTAAAAAAATATTTCAGTCTTGTAGTGAAACTCAAAGTTACATTTGTGTTTGAATTTTGAAGCTTCATGCTTTTGGTGAACTGAACGTATCTGTTAGCAACTAATAAAAGTGGCGCTAATGCACCAAACAGCCATTTGTCAACCACCAAAATACATCAGAAGAAGAAGAAGATCATCATCATCATCATCATTGTCATCACAGCTTCTGTTGTCACTGATTCAGACTGAAAACAACATTTTATTTTGTAATACAAACAAAGACTCGGTGGCTTCACTTCAGTACTGTTTGTTATTATTAATATAATATTAGTTATTATAACATGTGTGTCCTAATCTACATGTCTTGATGCAGATAAAGCTAAAGCTAATTATCAATAATATTAACTGGATCCTTATAAAGTACTGTGTTATTTACTGATCCTCCTCTGTCTGCCTCTCTCACCTCCTGATATGGCAGTGTAGCATGTTCAGTCACACACACACACACACACACACACACACACACACACACACACACACACATACACACACACACACTGTATACACTTTAGCAGCGTGCCAAAAAGTGACATCATTAGTTTACATGATACACGACGAACCCCATCTGAGGAGATCCCACACACACACACACACACACACACATACACACACACACACACCACACACACACTGATCCAGGACTCATCACCAGGAGATCCTG
>NW_019524858.1:0-5000 GCF_002814215.2 Seriola lalandi dorsalis | reverse complement strand
GTGACAGTCTGCAGCCGACTCCTTTCCTTCCTTTCACTGATCTTTGTTGTTGACTCACTGTTTTATGTGTGTGCTTTTATTGTACCACAGTTCCTCCACCTGGGAAATTCCTCATTGTTTTATCCAGTAAAACTCTGGTTTTGCTTCACTGAATTCCGGAAGTGAAGTCGCCTTCCTACGCATCAATCCATGATGAGGATGACTCATCTGAAGTTAGTGAATACTTCATGTGTGACTCAGTTCACAGTTTACAACTCTGAGATATTTCTGATCACAGTCACGTCAAGAGCCCAGAAAGTCACAGAACAAACTTGTGATGAAACTGTTGCAAGTGAACCTGTGACTCTTCTGTCAGCACTGATGACACCTCATACACTCATTCTGTTTCCACATGTGTAAACTTTCCTTCTGGATGTCACATCTACTGCACCAACATTATATTCAATCATTTTACAGAGCACAGTGTATGTGTGTGTGTGTGTGTGTGTGTGTGTGTGTGTGTGTGTGTGTGTGTGTGTGTGTGTGTGTGTACAGGGATCAACCCACCAAACTGGATTTGGCGTTAGAAAGAAACTTTACTCTTGTTCTGTATTTTTGATTTTAGTTTCCATTTTTTGCTTTAGATTGTTATTTCAGATAATTTATTTTAGAATATTAAATTGATATTAAAAAAAGAGAGAATATTTTGGGGTTTTGGCCAAAAAAAAATAACGGGACAAAATTCAGAGAATATCATGCAGTCATAAAAACTCAAATTCTCTGAGATTAAAGTCAAAGATTCACAAGAAAGGAATCACACTGCTTCACTTTTCAAGGTTGGGTCAACCTCATCACAGCACAGATGCCATCATTAGCCATGTATTAATACACCTGCAGTGGATGGCCTAATCAAACTACAGACTACATTACAATGTGGCAGTGTCCACCTGGTTCCCACACGTTCACACTCCCCTCATACTGTAACTGATGACACATTATATACTGCACCAATGGGATGCAAGTGGCGCAGCTCCAGTCTCCACACTGAGAAGCTACACAGACACCATCAATACCAAGCAGCCTAAAGTCAAATGAACCACACAGAATGACAAACTATCATATTTCTATTGACTGATTGAGTTTTTTATGATACGACTGATACGTTTTTTTGTACATTACTATACTATTATTATTTTATGACTCAATATACAAAGGCTTTGTGGCATGGTGTGGCAGTGGTTTGAAGTATTGCCTCATGATTAGAATGTGTGACAATTATAACATGTAATGACTTGCTATACAATGAAGTTTTTCAAGCCATACGATACTATGGCGTCCTTTACGACATATTATACTATGATGTTTTTAAGACATACTATCCTATAAAGTTTTTATGACTTAAGATATTAAGACTCGGCTGGCCCAGTGGACCAGTGGTTAGCATTATAGCCTCATGACCAGGTTCTGAAGGTTTCAAACCTGACAGCGGGCTGTGGCTAACTATGGCATTTTATACGACATGCTATACTATGGCGTTTTTTTTTACAATTTACTATATTAAGTCATGAGTGGTATGGTGATGCCATGGTTAGCACTATTGCCTCATGAACAGAATGTTCAGGGTTCGAACCTGACAGTGGGCTGTGGACACACCAACGACATACTGTACTATGGCAGTTTTTATGAAATACTATACAGTATTGTTTTTAAGACATATGATAATATTGTGTTTTTTTGACATACTATACTATGAGGTTTACTACAACATACAATACTATGGCATTTTTTACTACATACTATACAATAACATTTTTCAGACATGCTATTGTGACTATGACTATTACATTTTTTATGAAGTTTTTTACGTCATACATTACTTACATTATTTCTTACGACATAGTATACTGTGAGATTTTTCTACAGCATATTATACTGTTGTTATGACACACTATAATATGTGGATTTTTAAGACATACTATACTATGATGTTTTTTACAACACAATATAAAATTAGATTTTTCACAACATACTATAGGATGATGTTTTTATGATATACTCTTCTATGACATTTTAACATCATGATATACTATGATGTTTTTTACGATATGCTATACGATTATGTTTTTTACGATATGCTATACTATGGTTTTATCACGATATATTATACCATTGGGGTTTTGCTACATGGTATACTATGAAGTTTTTACGACATGCTATACGTATTTAACTTGTAGTACAGTATATAGTATGGCAGAAAATGTCAAAAATACAACATAGTATATTAAGGCATAAAAGGTCATAAAATCGTCATAGTATGGTCAGCCATTAGACGAAATAATATAATTAGCCATGAAAATGCCAAAAAAGATCTTAGTATAGTATGGCAGAAAAATGACAAAAATGGCATAAAATGTCAAAAATACATCATGGTATATTAAGGCATAAAAGTTCAAAAAATGGTCATAGTATGGTCAGGCATTAGAGGAAATAATATAATAAGCCCTAAAAATGCCAAAAAAGATCTTAGTATAGTATGGCAGAAAATGTCAAAAATACATCATAGTATATTAAGGCATAAAATGTCATAAAAATGTCATTGTATGGTGAGGCATTAGACGAAATTATATAATTAGCCATAAAAATGCCAAAAAAAGATCTTAGTATAGTATGGCATAAAATGTCATAAAAACGTCATAGTATGGTGAGGCATTAGACAAAATTATATAATGAGGCATAAAAATGTCAAAAAACGTCTTAATATATTATGGCAGAAAATGTCAAAAATACATCATAGTATATTAAGGCATAAAAGGTCATAAAATCGTCATAGTATGGTCAGGCATGATCCGAAATAATATAATGAGGCATAAAAATGTCAAAAAACGTCATAATATAGTATGGTAGAAAATGTCAAAAAACGTCATAATATATTATGGCAGAAAATGTCAAAAATACATCATAGTATATTAAGACTTAAAAGGTCATAAAATCGTCAAAGTATGGTCAGGCATGAGACGAAATAATATAATTAGCCATAAAAATGCCAAAAAAAAATCTTAGTATAGCATGGCAGAAAAATGTCAAAAAACGTCATAGTATATTAAAGCATAAAAGGTCATAAAATCGTCATAGTATGGTCAGGCATGAGACGAAATAATAAAATTAGCCATAAAAATGCCAAAAAAGATCTTAGTATAGTATGGCAGAAAAATGTCAAAAAATGTCATAGTATAGTATGGCAGAAAATGTCAAAAATACATCATAGTATATTAAGGCATAAAAGTTCAAAAAATGGTCATAGTAAGGTCAGGCATGAGACGAAATTATATAATGAGGCATAAAAATGTCAAAAAACGTCATAATATAATGGTAGAAAATGTCAAAAAACGTCTTAATATATTATGGCAGAAAATGTCAAAAATACATCATAGTATATTAAGGCATAAAAGTTCAAAAAATGGTCATAGTATGGTCAGGCATGAGACGAAATTATATAATTAGCCATGAAAATGCCCCAAAAAATCTTAGTATAGTATGGCAGAAAGTGTCAAAAAAACATCATAGTATATTAAGACATAAAAGTTCATAAAATCGTTATAGTATGGTCAGGCATTAGACGAAATTGTATAATGAGGCATAAAAATGTCAAAAAACGTCATAATATATTATGGCAGAAAATGTCAAAAATACATGATAGTATATTAAGGCATAAAAGGTCATAAAATCGTCATAGTATGGTCAGGCATGAGACGAAATTATATAATTAGCCATAAAAATGCCCAAAAAAGATCTTAGTATAGTATGGCAGAAAAATGTCAAAAAACGTCACAGTATAGTATGGCATAAAATGTAAAAAATACATCATAGTATATTAAGGCATAAAAGTTCAAAAAATGGTCATAGTATGGTCAGGCATGAGAATAAATAATATAATTAGCCATAAAAATGCCAAAAAAAGATCTTAGTATAGTATGGCATAAAATGTCAAAAATACATCATAGTATATTAAGGCATAAAAGGTCATAAAATCGTCATAGTATGGTGAGGCATGAGACGAAATTATATAATTAGCCATAAAAATGCCCAAAGAAATCTTAGTATAGCATGGCAGAAAAATGTCAAAAAACGTCATAGTATAGTATGGCATAAAATGTCAAAAATACATCATAGTATATTAAGGCATAAAAGGTCATAAAATCGTCATAGTATGGTCAGGCATGAGACGAAATAATATAATTAGCCATAAAAATGCCAAAAAAGATCTTAGTATAGCATGGTAGAAAAATGTCAAAAAACGTCATAGTATAGTATGGCATAAAATGTCAAAAATACATCATAGTATATTAAGGCATAAAATGTCAAAAATACATCATAGTATGGTCAGGCATGAGACGAAATTATATAATTAGCCATAAAAATGCCCAAAGAAATTTTAGTATAGCATGTCAGAAAAATGTCAAAAAACGTCATAGTATAGTATGGCATAAAATGTCAAAAATACATCATAGTATATTAAGGCATAAAAGGTCATAAAATCGTCATAGTATGGTCAGGCATGAGACGAAATTATATAATTAGCCATAAAAATGCCAAAAAAGTTCTTAGTATAGCATGGCAGAAAAATGTCAAAAAACGTCATAGTATAGTATGGCATAAAATGTCAAAAATACATCATAGTATATTAAGGCATAAAAGTTCATAAAATCGTCATAGTATGGTCAGGCATGAGACGAAATAATATAATTAGCCATAAAAATGCCAAAAAAAATCTTAGTATAGTATGGCATAAAATGTCAAAAATACATCATAGTATATTAAGGCATAAAAGGTCATAAAATCGTCATAGTATGGTCAGGCATGAGACGAAATTATATAATTAGCCATAAAAATGCCAAAAAAAATCTTAGCATAGCATGGCAGAAAAATGTCAAAAAACATCATAGTATAGTATGGCAGAAAATGTCAAAAAACGTCATAATATATTATGGCATAAAATGTCAAAAATACATCATAGTATATTA
>NW_019524857.1:476623-478401 GCF_002814215.2 Seriola lalandi dorsalis | reverse complement strand
CATTTTAAAAACCTTTTTAGGTTTATTATCTTTTTTGTGTTTTATTTTGTGATGTTTGCTAATGCATCTAGAGCCTCTTATTACAAGTGTTTATCAGTTTCATTACCTTTATATCTTTTACATTGTCTCACTATCTATTCGCTTGCCCTGAAGGTTCAAAATGTTGCCTGTTTCAGTGCAATCACATCCGGGAGTTATAATCCAGAGTGTGGATATCAGCGTTGTGCATGAACACGCCATTCATTGAGCCCATCTTCATATGAGCAAAGACTTTTTCATATGCTTCAGTTTAATACTGGTAGCAAAAATGCCTCATTGGTGCAGTTAAACACTTGTGATATAAGCTGATAAAAATGGCTGCATTTCAACATGTAAATCTCACCTAGTGCTCCTTTGAGCCTAACAGCCGAATCTAATCAGGCTCTTCAGGTATCGGTTCAGCAATCCTGAATCCATATTTAAGTGTAGCAAAATCCTCTTTATAATAAAGCCTCTATTATCTTCAGCTTGTGCACAAGGAAAAGGTTTCTTGTGGTTGGAATCTGACACTCAGCCACAAAATAGCCTGGGCCATTGTGTTCCATTATGAGCAAAGTAGAAAAAAAATAGAAAAACTCAAAAAACAAAACCGCGCTTTTTGTCTAACGTAAAACGACTCACACTTCTTGTCTTCCCTGTTTTTTTGTTTTTGTTTTATTGGGGTTTTTTTTTTCCTTCCTGCAAGAACCAGATTTGCCTCTCGGTTCTTTCAAGCAATGACAGGTATGTAGATTAAAGTCGCTGGGTTGTGTAACTTTAACATCATCCAAACTAGCAAGTGTATATAATCTATACACCTAACACAGAAAGCACAGTTCTGAATGTGATGCAGCTTGTAAGTCTGATTCACCTTGAATTGACTCAGTAGTGAAGCCTGAAGTGCCAACACGAGGTTTAAAGAATACAAAGAGTCACTTCACTCCTACATCTGATTATATACTTGAAGACTGATTCTTTAATTGAAATTTTTTTCAAGATTCCTCCTAACCTAACTGAATTTCATGACTGAAAGTAAAATGGTCCAAAACTAGTGGACTGATGACTGTGTGGCACTGAGGTGCAAAAGAAAAACATAAAGCGCATTCTGCAGAGAGGTTGGATTAGATATGTGGCATTATGTGGTCAAACATTACTAAAGGCAATCCACATTACAAATGACATTTAATATTTTAAATGCAACTTGAACATTAAACACTTTTAACGAGCAGAGTCAAAACGCATTTGGCCCTTTCATCATCTTAAAGCTCAGAGGCTGCACGGTGCTGAATGTGATGCAACCTGTGAGTCTGAACTGAGTCAGAGGTAAAGTTGTAATTGCCAACATTATCTCTCTAACAATCTCTCGATTAAATCGTTTCTCAAGCTAAAAGATGAGCTGATGTGGTACAGATATAGGATAAGTTAGGTTATCTTGTAAGCACAGGCCTTTCAAATTTCTGTCAAACAGGAGGGCAAACTGACCGAAATAGCCCACGCAAGCCTGAGCCTGCAGTGGCGCTCCGCAGCAACAGGAGGGGGAAAAAAGGCAAAAGATGCAAGCTGATCTATTTATGTCAAATGTCAAAACATCCCTGTTCTTCCTCAGAACTCGACCATTCCAACATACACAAAGCCTGTTAACAAGGGACGGGCTCAGTGTGGTCTGTGTACATGGACGCTAGTAGCCCCGGCGGCAAGCTACAGTATATACAACCTTGACACTGGGAAAACCTCCCAGTGCAAGAGCCAATTCTGAGGCA
>NW_019524857.1:330435-474598 GCF_002814215.2 Seriola lalandi dorsalis | reverse complement strand
CCCCGCCTCACCTGAGTGTGATTGTGTGACCCTCTTACTGCGGTGTGTGTGTGTGATATTAAATGAACTGTGTGCGTGCCAAACAGCACAGCCTGTGTTAAGGCTCTGCAAAAGGGGAGTAGGAACTCAAGCTGTGGTGTGATGTTTTTCTCTGATAAATAAATGAATAAGCCAGTCAGCCGGCCGGAGTGTCGAGCAGTGACAGAGTAAGCGCTATCTGATAACATCACCCTGGATCACGCTGGGATCTATCTCTGCTCAAGGACAGCATCACATTAGAGAGGGACAGGCAGACAGCTTTGGCACCTAAGACAGGCGGCTCGCCACTGTGTGCATCTTATCAAGCACCTCAGCAGCTCCCACTATCTCCAATATCTGATTGTTCCTTATTTACCGCCACTTGACCTGAAGTCTAAATGAAACAGACAAAACTCATGCTGTGTATTCAGTCGGCTCTGTAGGTGCAAAGCTGAGAGCATGTCTGAGTGACAACAGTACCTACCTAATTCAGATTTAAAGGAATATTCAATACTACACAGGCCTGTGTGCTTCTAAATGTCATGTAGAGCTATGGTGTAGTCCTCGATATATGTTTCTGTTTGTTGTAAGACAACTCCAGAAAGCCATTGACTTTAAGGTAACACAATGCCAACTGACTAATGGTGATTCCTGCTCTCTTTTATCATTATGTGACCACTGATCAAATAACTTTTTATAGCCATGTAGTTGGTGAACGACAGAAACACCAAGATATGTCACTGACAACAACCGTCTTGTGTTATATGCAATAATGAAAACCATACAATAGGCAATCACAAATGTAGTCAGTCTAGTGACAGAACCACTGTATATGTTGTCAAGATGCAACAGAAATGTGTAACATACACAGCAAACACTGTCTATTCATTGTAAGCATCTATACTGTACTTGTTAGTACAATCACAGACTTGCTGAAATCAGGGGTGAGCTAGATGGATACAATCTTATGACAGGATATATGTAATATCATAATCGCTGTATCAATATGCATCATGATTTATAGTATTTTTATTTTTTTGTAATCAAAACCAATTGAAAGCCCTTTTATAGCTAAAACAACCTGATAAGATTGTCTGTTTCCTGCTAATCCAGTGAATGAAAAACCTGACAAATCTAGCTACTTCATTGACACAAAAATCAAGTAAATACAATAAAGTCATCAAGATTTAGTGGTCAAATACCAACTGCAATATTACATGGATTTTAATTATCTCATTGCCCCATGCTGACTGGAATTATACGCTTTATCCTATTTCATATCACTGCTGATATATCCAAGTACTATATCACACATCTAATATTTTTCCATATCCTGGAGCCCTACATGTGACCTCAAAGTGGCCTCAACACTGTGCAAACAAAAAAACCATAGCTATTGTTTAATAAAGCAATGAAAGAATGGAAATGTTAAGTTATAAATGCAATAAAAAATGTATCATGGGTGTCCTACTTACATTCAAAAGCAATCATTTAAAGCCCCCTATCTGAATTATGAGTTTAGGTCCATGTATATTGGCTTTCATTGGTTTTAGCACCACTCTCCCCTCATGCTTTTATAGTGAAGCTAAGTGCATAACGCATAAATACTTGAAAGAAAAGTATATATCAGGCCATTCAGTATACTAGCCAAAGTTTCAGTCAATGAATGAGTGACTGTGGTTTTCCTTTTGCCACTGTTGGTTGTAGATGACAGCTGTTGACTGCAGGTCTGCGAGTAAGAGTACGACTTTCTGCAACTCAAATGAGAAAGTTGGTGTCACAGCCTTTTCTTTAATGCCTGGTGTCATTTAACTGAACCTCATTGGTTAGTCAAACTTGATCTTTACAAGTCACATCATGCCCCATCATTTCAGACCAGCAGGCTACACAAGACACCAAAACTTCCCAAAGAGAATCTGTTGTCTGGAGCAATTATGAGATCTTTTGCGGAATCAGGATTTGGTGGTGGGACAGCCACACCTCTCCTGTCAGTGACACCAGACTGACCAACCTACATTCACCTAGACCTACCATAAAATTGCCTAATGTGGAATTCCACTGCTTTCTATCTTATCACTGTTAAATTAAGCTTGAACTTGTCTTTTCTGTCTTGTCTTGTCTTATCCGTGGAACAGTGTCTGTGCACAAATAAGAAAACTTAACAACATATCAACATTGCAGCAGCAGTCAAATGAACGAAGAAAACCTATTGCTCTGGTTTGTCAAGGCCAAATGCCTCCTGGACATCTCCACTTGGTCGCATAGTAAGGCCTGCAGCTGGCTGGCATGCAAATGTGTACTAAGCAGAGGTGGATGTGCATGTCTTTGTGTGTTGTTGAATGTCATGTCATTACGTTATTGCCTGGCCTGAATGAAAGCACAGCTTAACCTTTTCACATGACTAGATGGATACCCTGATTATAAATCTGACAAGAAGATATGGCAGCATTACTCCCTTGTATGCATGCATCAGGGCAGGATAACTAAGGACACATAACAGACTGGTTAACAGTACCCAAACATCTATGACAAGAGATTTGGTTAGGGGTGTCCTTGCAAAAATGAATATTGTGTATTGTGTAGCTGTACCAGTGTTCCACTCACTTTAAGTTAGGATGTTTAAAGGTAATTTAGTACACTCATTTGTTGTTTGAGAGGAAGAAAATAACAGTATAGTTAGACAGTAGGTTTGTAGCAGAAGTACAGACAGTGATGAAATGGTGGTGTTTGCTAAAAGAAAAGTTTGAAAATCACTGGACACACAGTTAGAGATATTGGTCCCCCCCACCCCCCCGAGCTACCAAACCCATCATTGTGAAAATGAAATCGCCCCGTAAAAGTAGTTTTATGGAGTTTTCCGTTACTCACTGGAGAACATCCGATATGAGCGGTAAATACGAACCTCTCGAAGAGTATCCTGACGGCGAAGATTCCCAAGGCAACCGGCAAGGCAGTAAACAAGTGTCCAGCTTTAGGATACTCCACCCCGGGCGCTGGGTCTGCCAGATCCGCCCAGGTTACGTTGTGTGGGAGCCAAAACCTCTCGTTCCAAAACCAGGCTGAAAGAGCAGCCATGTTTCACAGTGTTCCTGTCCCCGGACGGTTTGAAGAAATTAGTTTCTTATCCAAAAGAAAGGATGTGTGAAACTTGTTCAGCGCCTCTCCTGCCCCTGCGCCACTTGTATGATGACTTGCCACACTCAACTTTACCGCACCAGCATCAGATATGCCAGAATAGGGGTACCTTCTCCGGCACAAATTTCAAAATAAGATAGCGGCTAACGTACGATTTAATAAACAAAGCGAAAGGAATTACTCAAATATTCAAATAGGTTAAATATATATACACTTTAAATTTGTTTAGTTAGGGGTTTTAACTATGTTGATTTATTCCCGCAGCCACGGTTGAATTACCCAAAAGCCCCAGGTTTATCTCCCATCATTTTGATTCAGGGTGGGTAGTAATGCGTTACAAGTAACGCAAAGTAGTTTTTTTTTGTTTGTTTTTTTTTTAGAAGGAACACGTACTTTTCAAATTACTTTTTAAAAACTAAACATTTACTCTTACTCCAGTACATTTGTTGAGCAAGTAGTCTTTTGTTTACTTTACTACATTTGCCATAATACCCTCGTTACAACCAAAAAGAGAGCGGTCAGCACCCTTACTGCAGATGTCGAGGTGCAGCTGCAGCTGCAGCTGAAAAAGAGGCGCGAACTGTCTTTAGACCACGACCCATGCAAAAATACTAAAAACCAGCTTTTCTTGATCTTTTCTCCTGACTATTTCACGATTTAATTTTGAAAGTGAAACAGCCCAGCTTCCTGTGTGTTATGGCTGTTACCGGCTAACTTTACACATCTTGTCTGCCGCCCTGAGATGAGGAAGTGAAGGGAGTCCCTCCTCCCTCGCTGAAGGGATGGGTTCAGTGCATGCACGCATGGCATCCATCTGCCTGCTCTGTTGTTCTGTTAGAACCACAGTGTAGTCATATACTTTAATACTTGAGTTGCGATGTTATAATTTGGAAGATTTTAACAACTTCCGCTTAGTAATCCAACAGATAGGTTATCTTAAAAGGTGGTTTATCAAAGGTAAATAAAGGTGATGGTTAGTGATGGGCTTGTGATTGATGGGAGGGCACACTCAAGTGGTCAGAAAGGGTATTACATTTATAAAATTGTCAATTAATATTATGTAACATCTCGTAGGCTATCCTGTATCTGTAACGGCTCAAACATACATTGCACCCTACTGAAATCTTGGTCAAAAAATTAAAATATGCAAACTTTGAAACATAGCTAAAATAACTGAAATATGACATTAACATTATGATTTCAGTGGCAGCACAATGGTATACCTCTATCTGTGTTGTGAAGCAGGGATGAGGCAGCTGCAGTGCTGTCCGCTGTCTAATTATAGATGGACATTTGCCCCTTTGGAGTGTGTTATTATTAGAAATCTTACGGGGCAGTTGACTCAATAACTATGCAAAGGATTTCAGCAGGGGAATCCAATATTAAACAAGTGTCAAATGATGTAACTTCACGGTCCAAAACATGCCTGAGCAAATGAGCAGATAAACATAAGAAATGAGCCCATATGTGGGATCAAAGGACATGCATGGAGAGGATTCATGCTCCTGTGATTTATAAATGAGAACACTGGCTGAATGGAGCATGCATGCTACCATACCCCTCGTATTTCATGGTGCCCTTATCTGACACCCTTATCCATAGTGCCTTAGAGGGACTGAGCATTAATCGGTTTCGTTGGCATATGGGGACGGACAGATGGCCGTTGATGAAGACACACTGGTGTTTTGCATTTTAACAGAATCCAGAAGCCCCCAGAGATGTTTTCGAATGAATCATTAGAACACAAAACTCTTGTTCATAAAGTGGGTTGAAAAACACCAGTAAACATGGTGTCATCCCTAATATTGCTGAACTAATTACCACTTTTAATCCATACTGAACAACACAGCCATCACTAATGAGGTCTGTGACCGAGGCAGGACGTGCGCTTAAAGAAAGGTTGAAGTAGACGCTGTAGAAAATGGTAAAGGTGAAGAGTTTAGAATGGCAGTCTGGCTGAGATTAGGTCGGGTTACAGTGAGGCTGCTGCAGAGAGTGTGTATCGTGCAGGCAGACACCAGCAAGCTAGAAAGAAAACACACTGAAAACAGACACAAAGCAAACGACTTCAATAATTTATTCCAAAATAAATCCTAGGTAAGTAATTGGTTACATATTAAGAAGCAACACGTGGGTGGTGAGTGGTGACTGTTGTGTGTTCAGTGCTTTGTTTAACATACATGTCAGTGAAAAGGCAAGTCAAGGCACTTTTACCCAAGAAATATTGTAACCATTCAAAACATTCAGGTCAGGGTGTGTATATTGTGTAAGGCAGAGTAACTCAAATTCTTCAAACTTTTAAGACTTGGTCGATTTTTGCAGCAATTTGTGACATGTATGTGTAGAATCAGAACATAAGGACAGGGGTGGTGACAGAAGTTATGCTTCTGTCAGTAATGTCATAACAGCAGGTCAACACAGCACCTCAGGCAGATGGAGGGCAAGACTCAAACAAGAGAGGAGTCAGGATGAGGGTCAATCTTCACCTAACCTGCCCGCCCTATAAACTCCCTGGTTATACGGTAGCTCTAGTGTAAAAGTCCTTTTCCAACTTTCATCCATTCATCCGCCCTCTCGTCAGTCCTTTACATGTGCTCTGGGTGGTTTTGCAAACACTTGATGAACTCTGTGACTGGGTGGCTGTTGAAGCAGATCTGGTAAACAGCAGTGAAAAGAGGAAACCTGGAGAGGTGAAAGAATGACGTTAGAAGGATGCTCATTATTAAAGGAATAGACCGGCATTTCGGGAATTAAGCTTGTTCACATTCTCGAGTTGGATGAGAAGATTTATACCACTCTCACCTTGTACCATGAGTATAAAACCACAGTCAACAACCTGTTAGCTTAGTTTAGCATAAAGACTGAAAACTGGTTCTGTGTGGAGATAACATAACGTGCCTCTCAGCACTTATAAGGTTCATTAATCGACACATAAATTCTCATTTGTTTCAAAAACCCAAAGTGTAAAAACAGAAATTAATGCTTTCATGAAATGAGTCAAGAGCTTCTCATCTAACTCTCAGCAAAAAAAAAAAATAAGCAAATTTTCCCAAAATGTTGAGCTATTCCTTTAAATGCAATGTACATATTTACATTATGTGATGAAACTCAATCAAATTTTCTTCTTTAAAGTGGAATCCAAACCTAAAACCCCAAATCCTATCAGTCATTGTAGGACTCATTAAAGTCCAAATGAGCCATGTTTTAAAAAACAAAATATGAGACGAACTTACTTTTCCACCATTTTTTTCTGTTTCAAGACTTGGTGGACCTCAGAGGCAGTAGCTGGACCTTGAAGCTTCTGACCGTTCAGCAGCTCGTTCTCTAACTGCTCAATGGTCTGAACACACAGAGATGCTTATTGGTCTTAGATGATTATGGTTTTCATGAAAAGAGAGTGACGAAGATAAACAAACATATATAAAGAGATAAAATATTTTCCTCCCTTACTTTGCCTGTTTTGGCGAAAGCCTCTCCAATCTTGCGGTTGCGTCCACCGTAGCAGGTCGTGATGAGGTCAGCGATGCCGCAGCTCTCCAGAAAGGTGGCGGGGGAGACATGGCAGTTTGTGCAGAAGACCTTGGCAAAGGCAATCATCTCCATCAAGCCGAGACGAATCACCGCTGCCTTGGTGTTGTCGCCGAACCCCAGGCCATCACAGAAACCTGCTCCCACTGCTACAATGTTCTGCAATGGCAAATAAAGAGGAGATGCTGCTGTTAGTGTATTGCTCTTTTCACATGTTAATGCTTATGAGGAGTCTAACTGTTGAGATGAGAAAGGAATACTTCCAACTAGATTATATTCATATATTCTTGACATCATTTATATGCTCTACAGCCACTATAGACTTCCAGCAAATGATCTTAGTTATCTGTTTACTGCTTTTAACAAATACACACATCCTGCTGAATACGATTTCCATGAAAAGCAACTCCCAAATAATCAAAAATAAAGGAAGATTATTAGCAATTATTTTGGAGTATTTACAATTACATTTTTTGCACCTTGAAGGCGAGCAGATCAGCAGCTTAAACATGTAACATTGCTTTGGATGAGTGATCAAATACATCAAGGCCAAAACTAAATTTAAAGTGAAAGTTCAGTAGATGTCTACAAATACCAAACTGCAATAAGATTATGCTGTAAATTTCTCTGGAGCAACTTTATATGCATTGTTTAATTGCGCAATAAAGACATAAAACTGAAATTTCTGCCAGTGCTAGGATGACTGTGAATATCACGAAGATCAGATCAATCTGGTGGAGGGTTAAAGCCGACCTTGAGAGCACCGCAAATCTCCACGACATCAGACTCTTCCACCACGGTCACACGGAAGTTAGTGGTCTGCATCAGTTCCTTCAAAATGGGCCCACATGTTTTATCTTTGCACCCTGTGAACAAAAATAACAAATAAATCATCATCAGTTTCCGTAGTGCAACACTTGAGAAATTTTATACTGTAACAGACAATAAAAATTATGTTTTGAGCAAGACACATCAAACCAAACCATATTGATTTGTAAGAACTATTCCAATAAACTTAAAATTTGACTAAGTCCTGTGGTGTGCACTGTGAACTACACACACTGATGTGCCACTCAGTGTACTACAACAAAAGGAGAGTTGGATTCTAGACCTCTGCTTGTTCAGCAGCATGTCTCAAATGGCTTTGAGTAGTATTACTTTTTAAATGGAATGTCTCACAATCTTTCAGTAAAATAATAAAAAAAAACAAATAAAACTTGGTCAATGTAAGTGTGAAGAAAAAGGTTCAGTCTGCAGTTGGACCAGTACATCCGCTTGTTGATACTTTCAACCATTATAATTTCATGAAATATCCAAATTCATCCAGTCACGTTGTTCACTGCAGGAGTATCACTTCAAATGATTATCTATCCAGTAAAAAGAAAAAAGAAATTTATCATATCATTTATCATGTAAGCACTGTCTTCACTTACATTATATTACTCTGCTTACTTTAATATCAAGAGTCATTTTCATGAGTGTGATGCCATTTTGCCCTCACACGATGGATATCTTTTTCAAGAATTAAACGGCATACCAATGGTTGTTTCACAGAACTTCTCATCAGCGACCTCGCTGGCGATGTTGGCTCCCATGAGGACCGTCATGTTGATGCCCAGCTTCGCTCGGATGACCTCTGAGATCAGCTTCAGACCCTCTGGGCCTGCATCGACACCCTGTAAGAGACAGATCACCATATGAGAAAATCTGAGTGTGTACGTCTCATTCCTCGGTGCATTGTGGGATCCAACAGAAAGAACAGGAAATTTTGATAAGGATAAGGAAGATGTTACCTTGATGAGAGACATTCCTACGGTGTCCTTCTTGATGTGGTCTTTGATGGTGTCACACACTCTCACAATGAACTGGTGAGGGACCACAAAGATCAGGATGTCGGCTCCTTTCACAGACTCAGCCAAGTCTGGAACAGCCAACTGAGGAAGAGAGAAATCATGATAAGACTTCAATCAGAACACTGAACAAAAGAAATGTTCTCCAAAAGAAGATTTACATGCACATATAAGATGATTTTTCTTACATGGGAATTACATATGTCATTATTACCAACAAGAGCATTTTTGGTGCTTACCACATTGGGGGGCAGCTTGTGACCAGGCAGATATTTCACATTTTCATGGTCTGTGTTGATGATTTCTGTGAGTTTACGGCCGTTCACTGTCTCCTCGAACACCCACATGTTCACTGTGGTGTCAAACCTGTCATACTTGGCTGCGTTGGCGCCCACAATCTTGGCAATGGCAGAGCCCCTGTGGACATGCAGGGACACATGATGATCATTCCAGTGTCAGGACAATAGCTGCTTGAACTTATAGTTTACTCTGCTTTAGGCTGTGAAATATGAACCACACATGGATTTGAATGGATTTCATGCCAGGGCACTGGGAGTTTTTCAAGTGTAAAGTGGTGCTGCTGTGATATTAGAGGAAAGAAATGATCAAACATGTGTCATATTGTCCAGCCTTGGGAAATTGATTCTCTGATACTGCTCTGCCTAATATTTACTCTCATTTATTTTGTATTTTTACATAACAAAATGTTCTCAGCATCAACTACTGCTGATATTAAAGAGGCTTTACACTGACCATTGCTTCACCAACAGCAGTTACAGTAACTGTTAACTGGGACATAGACCTCCATCAATCTGGATTGTAGTGGAGAACTTTTGTGTCACATGACCTAAAAAGTTTTCAAATGCTCTTCCAGACAAGAATAGCACTATAGGTGAATAATAAATACCAGCAGAGCATCATTTTGGCATAAGGAGCGTCCCATTCAAAGACAGGCTATTGAATATCAACATAACATGAGCTGAGAGCTGTGAGAAATCCCTTTTTGAGATCACATATTAAGTATCAGTAAGTTGGCATTTATTAGCACATATCAGTTAAACTTTCATCCCGTCATAACTAATCTAACTCGTTGAAAGTAAGCACATTACAGTTTGAGGTTCTTGATACTGGTGTATTTACATTTTCTGCAACGTTTTACTTCTACAAATTCTCTGAGGGGAATCCACTACAAATACTTGACAGATAGTGTGCAGAGTAAGATTTTACAAACAAAACATCACCAGTTTATAAAACATGATGCCTACTGAACTACCCAAATTAGTTTAAATGATGTCTCTCTCGACCACTCACAGCATTAAAATGCTGTTTACATGTTACTACATTAGTGATGCTACTTTTAACTTGCTTTATTTACATTTTGCTGCTCACATTTACATTAGTACAGTTTTGAATGCAGGGCTTTTGCACTGGGCTGTTTCTACAGTGTAGTATTGCTGCTTTAAAGCCTCTGACTACTTCCACCACCGACTAATCTAAAGGTCATGCTGGCTGAGAGACATCAACACCACACGAAGGCTTATTCAGCACAAATGTTGCTGAATGATAAAAGGCAGGTGTCGTTTCTTTAATAAAGATTTTGGAGTGCTGAGGCACCTAAGGTCATCGTATATACTCAGAGAGTCAGTGTTAGTCTTGGAGGAAAACAACCTGCTCTCTGCAAAGAAAATGTCAATCTGCAGTCTTGCAAAACAGCAGGTGAGTTTATGAACTTTGTGAATCATTTCTGTGCTCTTAACAAAGACTAAAGTTGCCTTCTGGTTTCCAAGTTTGCCAACTTTTAGACAGCATTCACAAAAAAAAAAATGCGTGTGAGATCTTATCAAGGGAACAAAAATACAGATATGCTGACTATGAATGTACTATTGCACCCCTTGTATTTTAACACCACACTGAAAGACATCCTAAAGTGCATGAAAGAAATGCAAACACATTAAAACCTTCAGCTCACCAGTTACCAGAGCCAATCACACAGACTTTCTTGGGCGCTGCCATCATGTGTTTGACCTTCCAGACGGAGCTGCTGCTGCTGGTGCGGAGACAGAGTGAAGCCGGGAGGAAGTGTATTTATACCAGACACACAGCTGAGGCTCAGGCACACCCTCCCCTCATGGTTGGTCTGCTCTGTCGACCCTCAGTGACAAACTCTCTCTCTTTTTCACACACTCACACACACTCACACACACACTCACACACACTCACACACACACACACTCACACACACTCACACACACACTCACACACACTCACACACACACTCTCTCTCACACACACACACTCTCTCTCACACACACACACTCTCTCTCACTCACACACTCACACACTCACACAGGATATTACAGCGTTTCATTGAGCAGTAATAAAAGTGAGACATAGTGGGAAATAAATGGAAACACAAGTCCCTCCAAAACTTCACAAACTAAAGCTGAAATGATTGGTTGATTATTTGATCGCGAGAGAATTAATCTGCAACAATTTTGATAACCAATTAATCATTGGTTAACACTCCAGAACACTTCATAGGGAATGTCTGTACTAGTTACCCCACCACATTTGTCTGAAAGCTGCAGTTACCAGATACTTTTAGAGACAGATAGAGAAAAAACAAAACAAAAACATGATAAGGTTATAAGATCTATACGCTGTCATAAACTAAATTAAAAGTGGTTCTCAAACTTTTTGGGCTCGAGACCCCTAGAGTCTAGTTGGGGTCCATTTGTAATGTTTGAAATGTTAATGTCACAATATGCTGTATATATTATAACTGTGATATTTAAGAAGTATTCATATCGTGTTAATGATACACAGATGATAATATGGCGATGGCAGCTTAATGAATCTTTTGTGTATCAGTTCATCTGGTTGCCTTTTCACTATCTATCATGTGTAATTGTTCTTTTTGTGCACTTGTGTAGTTATGGTTACAAACTCTCTCTCCACCTCCCTAGACTTGTATGAAGAGTCGAATTAATTTGCCAAATAATAGATATAAGACGTAATAAATCAGAGGAGACATTTTTACAAAAAAATATAAAAAAATCACTTTCATAGTTCTAGTCGATTTTTACTGATAATACATTTGTACTTTTACTCCAGTAGGACTTGGAATGACTTTTACTTAAGTGAAGGATCTGAGTACCTCCACCGCTAGTGAATTTTATGCTTGTAAATTAATGAGTTAGGTGGGCTTTGAACTGATGGTTGGTCCAAAAAAGACATTTGAAGAAGAAATTTTTCTATGAGCATGTTTAACTATTTAGTAACACTTTCTGGACCAAAACAAATAATCAATGGAGAAAATAATTGACAGATAAATCAATGATATTAATTATTGATTGCAGCCCAATTATAATCTATACAGGATTATCATTTTTTCATTATTCACAGATTTACCAAAAGCAGTGGCAGACAGAGAACCTCCCAAATACAAGTACATTTTACATATCCTTTATTATAACATAATAAGAACATACAGAAAAATAGGTTTGGTCCATGAAAAAGTCTGCAGATTCAAATAATACTGCAGCCCCAACCCTCCCCAGTGTTGTGATTTACACCCCAAAGGTTCCCACAACTTGTTTCAAATCATGTACCTGCCCAAACCCACATTAGTGTATTCTTGGAATTTGTTAATGAAATGCACACGCAACGGTTTCAGCCAGGACCCTCATCTTCATCTTCAACAGGGAAACCATTAAACCCATGAGGTGTCAGGTCTTCAGCCAGCGTACAAAGAAGCTACGACTCTTCACACCTGCTTACCCACACGTGACACCGAGCTTGTTCAAGCGTTTATGGCTTCTCTGCACATAGTTAAAATACACAAAACTAAAAGCAGAAGATTTGACTCTTCCCAGTCTGCAGGCAACATGAATGCTGTGTGCATTTTGCCCTGCAGAACAGTGGTTCCTCAAACGGGACTGCCGTCTTTACATTGTACAGAGCTAAATCACTGGGCTCTGAGAGTGAGGGCCACTTGATATAAATACTGGTTCAACTATCTGAGCGTAGACAAAGAGTTAAGAAAAAGATCTGCCAGGATAAGAGATACAATATCACTTCACATCCATTTTCAGTTTTTTTCTGCTCAGTATTTACAAAACTATATAGACTAGAGGTACTCATACTAGCTACTTCCTTGATAATCTGTACTAGCTAACAAGACAAGTACTGATATAATACATATTTTTAAAAACAAGTGATCATTGATAATAACAAAAAAAGAAAAACTTCATACTAAATGGCACTCTTACCAAAAAATAACCGCTTTGCCATAGCAATGTATATTCTGACAAGGAACTGTGGCACAAACTGTCAAAACAAAACAATGAGCAATGTGCAGCCAAGTAGCCTGATTGATTACAAACACAATCACAATCAATATCTAACTGAATGGGCAAGCATCTGGGAACTGGGTCAGGAGTGTGAAATGTAAATTTACTTTCCAAAAAGGGGAAAAAAGCTCTGTGGCAGAATCAACACATTCTAGCCGTTTTAAGATATTTTTAGCTTCAGGGGCAAAATACATTAAAAGTTGCCAGGTAAAATCTGCCCTCTGTTTTTCATTTGTGTACAGTCTGTTCTTTTGTGTGCATACAATGTCAAAAGGAAAAGGAATGCTTCCAGGCAAGGCTTAGACATGCAAGAGAAAATATATTGTGCTCAAGGAGCTGTGGCGTGAGGAAAAAAGAAAACATACAAAAATGTGGAAGTAGCAACCAGACTGCAGTAGCTGCGGGGTGAAGTAAAAAAAAAAAAAAAAAATTAACATCCTATTTAACAGCAAAACCACCTAGTATCTATGTCTTTCTAAGTTTTGTCAGAAGTCAGTTTGAATGTCTCTCTCTCTTTCACACGCACACACACACACAGACACACGTTAGTCGTCTCCAACAGCACGTCTCCTCATCTCCAGCCTGTGGGCAAATTTCTTTAGGTGTTCCTGATGCCGAGCGCCTGCTCCAGCTCCTGTCGCCTCTGCTGGACCTGAAAGACATTTTCATACCAGATTTAATGTCCAGAAAAAAATTACAATGAAAACTGTGAAAGTCGACAATGGGCACAATAACACTAAAGATTAAGAGCCTTTATTAATTAGCACTGGAGCTAAAATGATCAATTGATTAGACTCAGGAAATGAACTGGCAACAAATTTGATAATCAATTTATTATTTTTGTTATTTTATTTTAGCAAAAAAGCCATTTATTCTCTCAAATGTGAGGATTTTCCGCTTCTCTTTGTTATATATGATAGTAAATTGATTAACTTTGGCTTCTGCATTTGTCGCCTTGGGCTCTGGAAATAGTTGGCATTTATCCCTATTATCTGCGATTTTATAGAAAAGAACAAAACAGAGAAAAACATCGGCAGAATTAAATTAATTGATGATAAAAAAAAATTAATGTCACAGCCCCGTGAGATACTGATATAAAATATGTGTAGCTTTGATGATCTGAAAACAGGAAAAACATTAAATTTTTTGACCAATTTTACTGTTTATATGAAGTGAAGTCCAACCAGTCTTTTACTTGGATTTCTTACAGGAAAAAAATTAGCACCAAGAAAAATTCCAATGGACATTTTATTCTTTTGCTATTTTCTTAAGTTTAATTAAAAAAAGTAATGAGAGAATAATCTGCAAATTAATCGAAATAATTATTTTGTAGTTAAAGGGTCTCAAGTGTCTTTATCCTCCTCACTAGAAGCACGGATGATCTTAATGAAGACACAACAATAGATTGTAAAATGTAATAGTTGCTGATAATTTAGTTCAGACCAAAATGGTGCAAGCATGACTAAAATAAAGAGGGGAATAAGCAGGAGGAAGAATAAGCAGAGGAAAAACAGATTACCTTGGAGTAGAAGTAGCGACAGACCGCCTCCTGAGCCCACGGCTGGTAGTAAAACTCAGCCCTTCGCTCTTCTTCTGGGTTTCCTACCACATCTGTCATGGTCTGTTCACAGAAAAAGACATTATTAAACAAACGCTACATCTTAACTTGTCCTAGGACTGATAAATTAAAGAAAGAAAAAACCCTGGAAGGAGGATAAACATCATCTATTGAAGCGACTCATCAAACACAGACCGCAGCTATGATGAATATACTGTCACAAGAGCACCTTTTTTTTCTGAAAAGCTGTTGCAGTGGGAGCCGCCAGCACTGGACTGAATTCATTCAATTTCACAGGGATTCGGCTGAACAAATACTGCAGGTGGGTGACAACTGGTCAGCATTTAATCGGCTCACTCAGCACGCAGAGGGGAGGCCGCCATGCTTCCAGTCAGACATATTATTAAATGTTTCACGCTCTATTTTGACTCTGCCCTCTTGTCTTACACCTGAGTTGGCAGCATTAGTCTTGTGTTTGGAGGGGGGAGCTTGTGTGGACAGTGTCCACGTAGTTACGTAACTAAGTTTTGTCTTGCCACAGTTGAACCTGGGGTTTAAATCCATGTCACTGTGACACAGCAAACAACAGCAGGACCAAATACCCTCCAACATGAAAGCAGGGCATTTTCTGAACTTGAAAATTACTCAGGCTTAGAAATGTCAAAGCATATATTTAAAATTTTTCCGATTTGCCGGATTCTTGACATTTGAGAAGAGACGTTAAAGCATTTCAAGTGAGAATAGTTTAAAGGACAACATTTCATCTCTTGGTGATAATGACTGTTTTCCAGGTGTGAATTTAGAAGTGCAAGAGTTTCTTTTTCTTGTAGCCACTTTCTCCAAATTACCTCAACTTATTTTGCTTCTGTTGGTGATATCCCACATTCCTTAATGGCACATAATAATCCAAACATATACATAAGTGCTTGTAGTGTTGCATTCAAATGGGTTTACAGGTTGTCAAGTCAATTTTATCTATATAGTGCAAATCACAAAATTTGTTTGAAAGTCAATCTAACATCCCCTACCATTACATTTGAATTTGGATGCGGAAAAAAAAAAAACAGACACGGAAAAACAGATGAAACCTCTGAGTACTAACACAGGAGTGATTGGTCTTTCAGAAAAATGTAACACGTTATGTAGGGAATGAAAAGAAATAATACTGAAATTGTTGTCTTCCATATATTAATGTCATGTGCTTGTGGTTCTTTGGTTTATGCTTTTTCTTGTATATATCATTTGTTTTTATAAACACTCAAAATTGTTACTGATGTCTTCTTATCAATGCACCTTAACTACAAATATGAGAAACATATTATTTACAAAAGCAAAAGTGTGTCCCCTGGTCATAGCTCAGTTATAAAATCACCGCTGAGTGTCTCTCTTGCCAGGTTGCTGACAGCTGAACACTCAGTCACACTGGACTGGAACAGAAGAGGTGGGACTAGGGTGAGAAATTGTTTAGCCAACTTCAATGATGGTCAGCACTGTAGCTGATAGCAGCCGACAGACACAACAAACAAACAAACAAACAAACAAAAAAGAGCACACTGATTCAATCATCAAATCTCAAAGTTTTCTCCTCTAATGACATTACACTACAGGGGAACAGAGTAGGCGGGTAGGTGGAGCGATAACAGTAGTGACAGTAATGGTAAGGGAATTAAGTGTTTCAAGTTGAAAACGATGAGTCAGGCCTCCTACTCAAAACACTAGAAGTCTGCTGTGATGCATTTTGATCCATTGAGGCTACTGTCAGTGGAGAAGCTGGTTATTGCTGCTTCTTCATCTTTCTGATCCATATGGGACTTCTTGCTGAATGACTGTTGAACATTCAGGCAAAACGGCATTCAGGTTTAAAAGTGCTTACTCCTCTGAATGACTGACACCATAGCTGCATCTTTATGCTTTAAAGTTTAGTGAAAGAACTTTTTCATTTCAAAGCAACACAAAAACGTTTAGAGATGTGTTCTGCATTGATAATAGCTGTGATGTGTGTTGCAAGGTGGATTTTTTTGCAAGCAGAAGCGCCATGGTATCTACAGTGATATTAGACCAAAAACAAAAGTGCATCAAGTTCCTCAAGTTCCGGTTTGAGGTCATGACAGGCAGACTGACCTTGAGGTCTCTGCACTGGGACTGCAGCCAGTCGTTGATAAAGCCCTGAGGATCTCTGGCAAAACTCAGCATGAACTCTCTCTGGGTCTTCAGCTGGTTAATGGTCTCAATGGTTTCGTGGATCTGTGGAGAATCAAACATAGAAGGGCTATAAATTTAAAGTTATTAAGTAGGTACTGATAAAATATTAATTGACAGTGATTCATCAACAAGCACATCACACTCAATTACTAAGTTAAGGACAGACTGAAGTTTCCTTTACCCCCTTAAGCCCTAGGCTACTTTTCTCAAAAAAACAGACCCAAAATCAGTAATAATTCAAGTAATACCTCAAGTGTAAAGCCATAATTAATTGGGCTCTATTATGTGATGAACGACATTTTGGAGAAGTTTGAATTACAATTAATCTTCCTGTCCTAATCACCAAGCCAGAGTGACTTCACTCCCACCCAAACTAACTTCTAAATTAGAGTGAATAACAACCTTATAATGAGTCAGTTGGCACTGATGCTATTGAACCTGTTCTGAACTGCAACTCAATCAAGTCTGATGCAGTAGAAATGAAGCACAATAATGCTACATGCATGTTAGTCAGAGTAGTATTAAGCAGTCATTTGGAGAGACGAGTGTGTCAAAATAGCTTTTGTGCCTAATGACAGGTAATCTAGCTGCAAAATCTCCTGATTCTCATTCCTAATGGTCTTCATGCTGTTTGCAAGACATTGAACTATTCCATGCTTTTCATCTTAGAAACATCTTTCTATCTTACCGCCTTATGAAGAGGAAGAAAGATATGCTTATTAATTAAAGGGAAACCTGCTTAAAGAGGTTGTTCCAGATTATCATCACCTGGCAAACTAACGACCCTGTCTAAGATTGATACCAGTTATCATATAAGGTGTGAGAAATAACACAGGCAACAACTTTCATTTAAAAACTAAAAGCTAAATGTTTATTTTTCTGAAATTCTATTGATAAGTCACTTGTATAATTTGAGATGTTGAATAATCATTTTTAGTGAGTAATGCTGTAAAAAGAAGCCTTTTTTTTTTTATTATTATTTTTTTTAATAAAAAGAACACTGTTGAGGGACCCTTTAAAAAGGAACCACTTTGGGAAAAGTCTTTGATATTATATGAACATGCAGCACATGCACCAATTTCCAATAAAAAAAAGAACAGATGCGATAAATCAAACCCTTTCTCCAAAATTACATGTACACACTAAAAAACTATCACTGCAGTAACAAGCATGACAAGGTCAAGTCAGCTGAACATCTGGTTTTTTCACTCATCACAGTGTTCACTTTCTACAAATGCTGAGACAACTAAGACAGGCTCTGCTATAAACTGTTTCTGATATTAAGCCGGCAGGAACAGGGTGTATATCAGCAATTGTCACCAAACCAAAATAAAGTAACCAAATGAATGGCGCCTATAAACTGTAAACACGCTTTCTATATCTATATTGTTAACTTGTCTCAGAACAAAGAGAACACAGGGGGGCGTCTTTTAGGAGAATGGCTCCATGCCTTATCAATGTGATTGCAGACATCCTAGCCAATGTAATGGCTGCTAGCAGGAGGTCAAGAAGACCTGACTGACCTCAAAACTGGTTAGAGAGAATAGAGGCAATAATACACAGGCAACAATTTGAGGGAGCAGATATGTATGAAATTGCCCACAGCAGGTCCCAGAAAATGGGACCAAAAATTGACACTCAATGAACTGGGGTTAGATAAGAAAAAAAAAACAAGCCCCTGCCCCCTCACATTACATTTAAATCGATCGTGCTTAAATGGCCTTAGCAGTTTCAGCAAATGGTAGCTGCCACATGGCAAAGTGACAAGACATTAAAATTCGAAACAACTGCTCATTGATACAAAATAGTAGGAAAATAATTAAGTGCTATCTCAAACTAATTGACAAAATAAATACATAAAAATCTTACTTCCTTTCATTTCGAGTTTATCTTCAGGATGGGGCGATTTGGTTGTATAAGATCAAAACCTCACAAAAAACTGCAGGAAACAGGAAACACAATTCCCCACTGTGTACACACAGTTCTGTCTAAACCTCTCAAAGAACAGCTGGCGGCTGCTCGTACCTTGTTGTCCAGTCCTGCTATTTCCTGCTGACTGGCTGTGGAGAGCAGGAAGGAGTTCATCTGGGTCTTCAATGTGTCGTCCACTTCCACGTCAATGTCATAGCAAGCAGTCTTCTTTTGGTCATTGGGGTCCACACTATTACAGGAGTTAATACAGTTTATACAGTATATTTAGTTTGTGTGTGGTCACATCACATTAGAAGCAACAGGCGATTGACAAATAAGATTGGATTTTAACAGCAAACCACTTCTGATGTTGGGTAAAAAAAAAATCACAGCTCCAACTTTTTCAACATCTTATTTGCCACAAATTAAGACCGAAAAACAAAAAACACAACTAGAGCTCAATCAATCAGCTGGTTAATGGATTCAGAGAACTGGCAACTATTTTGATAGGTGCTTAATTGTGTTTTTCAAGCGAAATGCCAATATTGATTTTGTCATATATGTTGTAATGAGTGTTGACATGATGGTCGGTTGAAAGAAGGAATTTCAAGACATCATCTTGGACTTACAACAGGCAGCATTTTCTGACATTTTATAGACCGAAACTTAATAACTGAAAAATAGCATCAGATGAAAACATCAGATCTGTGTTGAGCAATGAGGAGACTGTAACATTCCTCTAGTTAACACATGGCATAAACATAAATGCTATTTTCCATTATGTTTTCTTCATTGTTGTCCACCTTTTGGGGTTTGACTGGCACTCTTAATCACGTCATCTTGTTGCACCCTCTTCTTTTGCAACAGTTAAATGGGACCCTACTGGAAAATTATTGCTACCAGCTGTTTATCTCAATGCAGTCAGCCTCTAATAATTGCACAACAGTAGTGGAAGGAAACATGTATTAATTCTTTGGTCAGTTCTCTCAGAACTAGTTAAATTTTCTCAACATTTAATTACAAAACTAGCTAGTGTAGGTGCACTGTACACCCAACTACATTATGTTACCTGATCACATGGTTGATGATGATAGGCTCTGGGGGCATCAGGAGTGCATGCAGGCGCTGTGGGATCTCAGAGAACTTCATCCGCTGGGTCTCAAAAATCTGCAAATGAGGACAACCCTCGGTTACTGCAACAAGTGCTATTTAGAGTTTTTGGTCAGATAAAATATGCAGTTTTAAAACATCACCTTGGACACCTTGTGAAACCGTGAGGAGAGTTTTTTACTCTTTGTGGACATTCTACGGACCAACTGAAAATGAAAATCGTTCATTGCAGCCCAATTTCAATTATTGATTCAGTGGAATTGTATTGCAATGATACTGTGACTGTTTTACAATTTTTTTTTTTTTTTTTTTACAAACTTACACAATGAGATACTGAAGTGTGGCAAAAACAGAATTTATTGCACTGAAAATCAAGTTGTACATTTACAATCAGGGATTGGTATTGTTAAGATTTAAATGGCAGTGGTAGTGCTGTGGTACCATTACTATTTACAATATACTGTTTATCGTTTTCTTATATGTACTGTATATTAAATTAACATTCTTCACCCCTCGCATACAAGCTCATAGATGTCTCTCTTCTGGATTGGCAACAGTGAAAATGCATCATAGACGAATGTCTTATTCAGAAACAGCTTTAGTGAGATAAAATGTGCAGGATAACTTTTACATAGCAGTAATAAAAAGGAAATCTATGTTCTTAATTTTTCCTGGCGGATATCAGAACCGATAACTGCAGGACTTATTGATACTACAGTCTTTAATAATTTAGCCCAAGGGCCCATTTAATATTGGGTTTTGGTACCATCCCTATTTACCATTTTGTTATACTGATATGGAAAAGTTCCTAATTAAAATTGATTTCAGCCATATATTGCAGCCTTAGTTGCAGCTAACTCAGTGCAGGTGACCGCCATGCTTTATTGCTTTGTTTTGCAGCTCAGGCTCATTTGTGTAAGATATTTCTGAACAAACTACTTTCTCCTATGCTCCATTTTCCTTTTATTCTCAAAAGGTTTGTTGCTTTATCTCCAGTTTGTTCGAGTGTGTTTTGACTCCCCATTTTTACTGATTGTATTATTGTATTATTACCAAAGCAAGCTTTTAAAATTGCATTCAACATTTTCCTCATCCCAAATCAAAGTAGTTAATTTACAAGAAAGTGTAAACATCCTAGGTATCATAAGCCGTCGAGTGAAATTTATTCCATAACTTTGTAGGAATTCAATATTAACTTCCTACAATACTGTTTATCTTGGCAGAGTAGAGAAGAATGCACCACGAAACCATTCAGTGACCCAGAAGTAGCGAGTCGCCATAAAAGGGTAGAGAAAGAGACTGTGCAACCTCAAGAGCAGGAATTAACCAGAACAACTATGAGACTGCCACTCATCCCAGCTTCATGGGCCAGCTACAGTTTGTGTTCAACAACAGATTAGAAAGAAACCTTTCCTCTCTTCCTCTATCTAAAAGTAACAATGTGAATTCGAGGTGTGTTACGTTACAACAGGACTCCACTCACCTGCTGCAGGTACTTGTCACAGTTGATGAACTCACGCTCATGAGGGTCCTGGAGTTTGTGGGTCTTGACATACTGCCACAGGGCCTGAATTATAACAGGTCTGGTCTGGGTGTGGATACCCAGCATACGAGCCAGCCGAGGGTCCAGTTTGAACTGAGGGGGCTGTTTGGAGAAAGGTAAATTTGCTGTTAGAAGATGACTCCGGATTTCCTCCACTAACCTTTCCTCAAACTAAATGTTCGAAGAACACTTGAAGGCAACATTACCACATGGCCTACTGAGAGGCAGAGTAAAACCCCTGAGCCTTTACCTGGTAGTCGAGCATGAGAAGGACGGTGCAGCGAACACCCACATCACCTGGCCTCTTCACCTGGAAACCATCAGTCTCCTGGGTGGTGGCAGTCCTATGCCACTAGAAGGACATTTTAGTAACAAGTACAATATTTACTGTTCAGTCTATGAACTTAGATTCTTCAATTTCAATTGTCAGTGCATCAATACACAAGTGATTCTTAGCATTAACTGACCATTGAATTAATGTAATCAAAATACACTCGGTGGCCACTTTATTATGTACACCTTTATACAATCCATTACAGCTGTTTTACTATAAAGTCTACTTTTGTGACACCTAAAAACAGATGATATAGCAGTGCTATTGTATTGGCCTGCATTAGATTGTGCAGGGGTGCCTAAAATAGTGGCCACTGAATGAAAGTTGTAAAATCAGGTGATCTTATTTTAAATGAGTAACAATGTTGTGTTCTTGTTCAAAATACAAATTAACCATAGTAAAGACGCAATAAACAGAAATTCCACATTTTTTTAAACTCCAAATTAATAATATGATTATAGAAAGGCAAAACACTGGCTATATGTCAGATGCATATATAGAGATACATAAAATAAATGATCTTACTTCCACAAGGTGATTATCTGGACCATACAGGTCCTTGTCCAACTCAATCACCAGGGACTTGAAGAAAGAAGAGAACTTCCTCTTCTGTTTGGTGGCTTCATACTTGGACACAGCTGTCTGTAAAGCAAATATTGTTGTTTGTTGGAATTCAAAGTGCAAGCAAGTTTGTTTCAATTATCTATTCTGCTCCCTCCAGGGAAGTAAATGTTGTGATCCAAATCTCAATAAATACATATAAGGGAAGTAACAAGAATGATTTTGGCGAGGGGAAAAAGGTTAAAATAGCCTAATATTGAAATACACAAAGCATCCAGCAAACAAAGTGTAATAAGAAGCAACAGATCTTTGGTTAAATACTGCTATTAAGCCATTACAAGGAACAGGGGGAAGGTAGCGCCACTGACAAAAGACTAATAGCTAATAGACAAAATCTTAATGTAAAAACTCTTGAGACTACAAGAAGCATAACTACAAAAATGGTTGCTTTGGATTAGACTGCCACAAATAAATATATATAGGAAAACAGTCAATCTAAAAATAAAACAAATATATATAGTACTCCTATTAATTTACATCTTCCAGCAGACGCCCTTCAACACGCAGCTCCCATGATGCAACTGTTCCTTCTCCATCCTCAGCATCTGGCTTTGCAGGGTTGAAGGTGTTGGATATGAAGATCCGAAGCTTTCTCTTTTGCTAGAAACAATTAGTCAAAAAACACACATTTTAAATTCATGTGCTATCAATCACTCAACACTGAATTGATATCTAAATCAATAATCAACTAGTATTTTTTTTAAACTACTGCTCCATGCTTCTGTGTAGTTCAGTTGCTGGGAGGATATTCAAATATCTGCTAAGCCTGTTCTTTTTCGTCAACATGATGACTTTTTGCTCACCTCTATGTAAACACAGTCTGTAAAATCAACATTTACTTTCTATAAAAATGAAAACATAGTGTCTGTATCTTGTTTCAAAAATCCGTGAGTTGAAGCCTTAAAACCAATCCCCCCTTTATAAAGCAGCCTGTGAAATGTATGAACTCATAATCCTGTAGACATTTCGGATTAACAAGCCTTTACAAAATGGCATCACTTTTAAATGACCAGTTATAGGGACCGTGGAAGCCCCCGAGCATCTGAATGACTTTGAAATTAATTTCAGGTTTGAACAGAAGTGAATGAGGGAGCCTGGGAGTGTACAGTTGAACTATACCTTAATGGGCCTCTTGAGGGCCTCCTGAATGTCAAGCCTTTTGCGCATGATGGTCTGGTCCAGCTTCCTCTCAAAAGCCAGCAGATCCATGTAAGCCTGAGACTCTGGGACCAGTTCCCTGATCTGAAACAGAAGAGAACATACTGGTAACCACTGGTGCAACATTAAACAAGCACACACCCCAAAGAAGTCACTGTCAGCTGTCAACTTTGTCTTCATATACCAATTCTTACTAAACATCATGGCAGCATTTTTGTCTACTTGCTCCCTCTCAAAGAGGAACCGTACATAGCTTAAAAATCTGTAGGGACCAAAGTATGTTGGCAAGCAGGTGTAATTGCTCCAACATCTGTATGTACCTTTCGATGCTTACCCAGCAGCTTCTGTTTTCAATGAATACTAAGAATCACAGGAATGAAAAGGTCAGAATGGCTGCAAGTAGAATTAGGTTCTCATTCAGTAATGGGTACATTTAAAAAAGTTTTGATTAAAAAACACTGTACAGGAAAACAAATACATTAAAAAACTAAATTATAATCAATATAAACAAAAGATTATTATAATAAACTGTCAGGGTAAAGGGCCTGTCAATATGATGTTTAAGATTCACAAAGTAAATTTAAAAAAAAATATTGAATAGAATGTAATATGATACCTGTTTCACAGTCTTATCAATAAAAACTGGTAGGGACAATACAGCAAATTATTCCTCAAATTCTATGTGAAAAGAATGTTAATTTATTCACATTTGTATCACGATCACATCCTAATAATATAATTAATTAATCACTGAACATACGGTGGACCTGGATAAGCACCAGAAAATGGATGGATGAATCAATGAATGGATGGATGGATTAATCAATTAAAAAATACCTAATTAACTTAAGGTCAGTGGTCTGAAGTACGCTTAAGGATGTTTTAATATCTTTTATGGCCTGTTTTGAGGAAACCTAAATCAATGCTTGACTTTTCAAGACCTGCAGATACCCTGTGGTTAGAGAAAATACAAGGAAATAAACCTGAAGCTTTTTCTGGTCCTGTTTGTCAGATTTTCAAAAATCTTTCATCATGGACACTACCACTCGGCTCGCATGAAACTGACGAAAATGTCGAGTGCATGCACCCCTAATCCTAGGGCTTTAAACACGGCTCTTTAAAGACCAGCTCGGCTTTTTTTCCCAGAGATACCTGAATTAAAATTCAAATTGATTTACAGATGTAATCTCTCCAAAACACTCAAGGCTGGAATGAATGGATTTCCATTCACTGCCGTTGATAAATACTCACCCTCTGAGGTAGAATTTTATCAGCCATCTTCTTCTTCTTTGTACTGTAAAAATAAATAAGCAAAATAAGATAAGTTTGAGATTAGTCAGAGCAGCTCTGTGCGTCATCACAAGAAGACAAAGAAGCCAGTTAAACTCCTCAGTCTAAGATTACACTCTGCAGTGCCTCGATGACACACATACAAAAAACACCTGAAGAATAATACTGCATTAACATAATCACAACACTTTCCTTTGCTGATCTAGAGGGGGTACTTACTGCTGGTTGCGGTTCTGCTGCTGCTGAACCTGCTGAATCTGTTGGGGGGCCGGCCTCTTACGAGACGGGTCCATCACACCAGGCATCCCGGGGCGAGACACAGGACTGCTGCCGTATCCGGGGGGGCCCATGGCTGGTCCCTGTGGGGTCATACGGCTGGATGGAGGCATGCCAGGTCTCTGCACACAGAAGAGGGAAAAAAATACTAGTTACAGGATAAAGACTTTCTGGGCATTAGTTTTCTATTTCACAAGTCATTTCACAGCCATTGAATCTTTACCACAGAGAAATCTGAACACCTGCTTTAAGGCTTTGCCGATGAGAAATAGGATTCCTTTGTGTTTGCTATTTTCATCCCCCAAATTTGTTCAGACTGCACGAATCTGATCTGTGCAGGGCTATAACTTGTGGTTATAGGAACTAGTTGACTGCAGCCCTAAAAATGTACATAATTTGTTAATGCATATTGTGCATATCCAACTATGTATCGGTCTTCCAACCAAAATGTAGAAGGTCACAAGGACATTCCTTATGAGCTTCCCATTGTAACATGGCTAATTGAGCTAGAGGTAATTTCACAGGTACTCTCTGGTGGTAGCTGGAAATATTGCACCGCCTCAGCACCCCCACATTATGTTTTTTACAGCTAAAAGGACAAATCTAAGGTGAAGGATTGTGTTTCAATTAACGCCTTTATAGAAATAACGTGACTGTACTCCCTGTCGGAGAACATTGTTCAAAAAGAGGAATAAATGTATTGTAGAATCATAAAGATAACAGGGCTACACGTCAGTCAGTGATGTGAAACTCTGCACGTTTAGCATCTGAATCCTAAATTTGTGAAATCTATGGATATCATCATGGATTCTAACAGACACTGGGGGTCAGATAAGCCAATTATGGTTGCAAATGGACAAATTAATTAATTAATGTCTGTATTTCTAATTTAATTTTTGGGTCCATGAGTTGCCGTTCATCTGAAATGCCTGAAATAGTACAAAGCATGTCCACTGTAAAGCAACCTGAATTTTCCAAGGTCAATGAGTGTAATGAAAGCTTTGAAATGGCTTTTGAGGGAAAGAAAAAGCAGATTGTCATCCATTCGCTATAACTTGTATGGATACTGTCTAATGGGATGGTTGTGTTTGCTATGAGACATAGAATTAAATAAATACCAAAAAAATCAATGCTGAAATGTCAATGTAAATATGGCAATAAAACATTAGCAGCACATATATATATATGAGTATTCATTATTCACTAAATAGAACAAATTCTTACATGAAAATCTGAAAGCATAGCTCATAATCAACACCACATAAGAGCTCTTATACTGTTTACAGAACATACAAACACTGCTTTTTATATTTGAGGCATCTGTCTGGTAGTCCTACAACAACATATAGCAACAACTCGCATGCCAACTCCTTCAAATAAGTCAATATAGAACAAACACCACTGTCAACTCACCAAACCATGTGCTAAGAACTCAAACAGGCGACTTCGTGTATCTGACTGCATGAGTACAGGTGAGAACAGCAGATAAATGACAAATCACTGATTGCAGCTTTCCTTCCAGCAGTCACTCCAACAAATGAGAGAGAATTGAAGGTACCCTCTCCGCAACGCCTATGGCGTTGGGTGGAGGAGAGGAAGAGCGACGGACATTGACTTGTCAACAATAAGGGTAAGATGAATATGCTCTGCCTTTTCCACAAAGCGCAGTGTGGGCAGAAAGGGACTGTATGTCGATCATTCGGTGCTTTTTACACTATATATCAGCACAACCTTGATTTACCTGAGAACGACTGGAGTTCTGCAGCTTTCAGAGAATGAAGCCTCTTTGACTATGTTGTGAAAGGCTGCTTGTATGAGTGAAAGCATTCAGGGACGTCAGAGAAAAAAAAGATGTAACATCCTTTCACTGAACTGTGTTACAGGCTGCCAGTAGCTAAGCAGCAAACACTTCAATTCCTGTATATCAATAATGACAAATGATTTATCATTTTTATCATGGTTCTGACAAACCGCATATTAGCTGGAGACAACCAATGATCCAATACAATAGTTTCAGTCCAGTAAAAACACTTGACCACAGATCAGGTTATAAAAACTTATAACCTAATACTACACATGGACAAACCCACTAACTGACTTTGCGTGACATGGTGGAAAAAGAAGCAGCAGCATGTGTCACAGGAAAACAACAGTATCCACTCAGGACTACTTAGCTATTTTAAGCAAAGTGCATCCATAAGCACACAGAGAGTAGACCTGCAACGATTAGTCAGACAACTGACAGAAAGTTAATCAAGCAACCATTGTAATTTAACTCCTCTCCAAATGTTTTGGATTTTCTGTTTTTCTTTGCTTTACATCATTCTAAACCGAATATCTTTGGGTTTTGGGCTAAAAATATGTGAAGAGGCCAGGTAGCTTTCAAGGGAATTGTGACAGACAATTTTCGGAAATTTTCGTAGTCCAAACAATTAACCAAGAAAATAATCTGTAGGTAAATTGATAAGGAAATGGTGTTTGACAAATTTATCTGCTGTGGGGAAAGTTTCTCTGTGCTCTAGTCTGGAGACAAATTATGGTCCAATACGCATCTTACACAAGTGTGATGTGAAAACTTGAAACCTGCAGTGCACGTGAAATGTGTGAAAATGTTAAGTAGGAGACATCTTGTGTCCAGCAGTTAAATGTTTGAAATGACCAATATTTGCATATTGAAAAATTCTGTACATTTTAACTAGATGATTAAACTTTTCTGTGGGAAAAAATATCCGACACAAATTATTATTACAAGCAGGGTATTTTTTATATGTGTTAAAAAATGACTGTCCCTGAACATCTCAGAGACATCAGTACGATTTTATGTGCAGGGTAATGCAACTCAAAAATAACTGCAATATTAGATACTTTAAATGTATATGCAAGAGGGCTCCATCATGTTACAACTCCAGAAAGCAAGATCCACAGGTGCTGTCAATTCCTAATCACTGAGACAGACCGCCATCATATCCATATCATATCTGTCCTTTTACTACATATTTTAACACCTAGAATATCTCCTTTCACATATTTCATATTAAATAAAGGTAGTAACTGCGTTACACAAGTAAAACATTGGCTTGCATAATTTCAAATGAACTAACATTGTACTTGTTGAGCACATTCTGCAGTGTATTTTGGACTAACTGAAATCTATTATCTTTACAGACAATTGCATTACGTAATCTTAAGTCCCTGATATAACAGCTAATAGGCCTGCAACAAACAATTCCGTGTATTATCTATTAATCTGCCAATTATTATTTTGATTGATTTATGAAACATTTTGTATATAAAATTAGTTTTTAGTGAAAAATGTTTGTTATCATTTCCCTCGGACCTAATTATTGTTGTGTCTGTCTGGCAGTCCCAAGATATTCACTTGACTGTCATTTCTGTCAAAGAAAAGCATCAAATCCTCAGATTTCAAGCAGCTGGAAACGGCAAGTTGTTGACTCTTTCGCATTACGAAATGACTAAAATCCAGTTATTTCTTAGAGGATCGACAAATTGATTACTCACTGCATCTCTTGCCAATAAATTTTGGATCATTTAATCGACTTGAAAACAGCTGCAGCACCTGTTTTGTTCAGCGAAAGCTTCAAACTCCCCAAACAAAATGTAAAACTTTCTGTGGAGTAACCACAGGCCCAGTTGTTTTGTTGTGCAATACCTTTGCCAACCAGGTGACTGCAGGGTTACCAAATGCAGGGAATGATGCCTCTGCGAGCTGGGAAACACCAACTGGTGACCAACAAACCTATCTATTACACATAGTATATAGTGCATGGTCCTAGTTTGAGCTTCTCCTATGATCACTACGCAAACCTTTGAGAATTTGCATTGATTCAAACTGCAGCCTGTTCATTCACAAGTAGACAATGCATGTTACTTGACTTTGCAGCTTTAAAACTTTTTAGTTCAACAAAAGCTTAACCTGTCTAAAGAAAAACTAGTATTTTTAAAGGCTTGCCTTTTCACGCGTTTGGTAAACGACTCGAATCCCTTATAGTGTGTTTTCAGCGAGAACACTGGCCGGCACTAACAGTTAGCGACGTTAGCAGGCTAAGCTAATTGGCTACCGTGACTAACTAGCTATTCTTACTGTTAGCGGGCGGGAGGGTTAGCGAATTCAAACAACGAACAAACTCTCATAGTCGGTCAAAGTGACTGATTAAAACGTTTCTCACTGGTAACTACTTTTCAGTCGGGCTGCAGTTAGTCCGAGCTGGGGCCCGCACTGGTGGCGGTGGTTAACGTTAGCCACCAGTGACAAAGCAACGGTAAGAGGCTTTGTTCTAGCGGACAGGCTAACGCGTCAGAAGCCAAGATGGAGCGATATCTCACCGGGTACCCAGGCCCGGGCATCGGGGAGCGGTACATGTGGTTCTGCGCGGCCGACGACGGTCCCATCCGTCCAGAGGGAGTCCCGGGCCCCATGCCTGGTCCTGCGCCCGGTACTGGTGGTCCAGGTCCCATCGCTCCGCCACCACCACCCGTCGGTGCTGTCTGAAAGCCCCCTCTAGCCGCCATCTCCTCTCTGAATGTCGCCGCCGGTGGAGGCACGGAGCTACCGCGAGAGCGAGAACGGAGTTTCGGGTGGTGGAGTCGAAGCCTCTGCGACCTCCGCTGGATGATTGTGGTATTGCACTGGGGCTGGCGGTAGTGATCTCTATAATGATGAACTGGTCCTGGATTATTGGATATATTATATCTTGAAATGTCATAAAACAAAGTAGTGGAGGACGTACTCAGATGTTTTATAGCAATAACACACTGCAAAAAAAATACTGTTACATGTAAAATTTTTACTTGAGGAAAAGTAAAAAAGTATTGCTATCAAAACCAACTTACTAAGACTAATTGAAAATAGAAAATTCCTTAAAAATGAAACTTCAAACTATTCAGTTACATAGCCCGTCAGGTTCTTACAACTGTTTTCAAAATCTGATTGCATTATTTTGATTTTGCTTACTACTCAACTCTGATGTCAAATTGTTTTATACAGTATATAAAGAGCAAAATTAGTTAAAAGGTTTGCTTCTGCACACATAACTTAACTTAAAGTTAATTTTCTTTTGAAATATGACAGACTGAAAACCAGTCTGTTTGCAGGGATGTCTGGATGTGCAGCAAACTCAAACCAAACAAGCCTGTCTGGGTTTGTCAGAGGAGTATCAAGGATTACTTCCTTTTATTGGTAATGTCACACAGGTCACTTGTCTGTCTGACACTGCAAACTGGATTAAAACCAAACCAAATAGCAACTGGAGTTTTTGCAGAGAAACGTGTGGAAGAATGTATACCTTACATAGGATATACTAGAAAAACTGTGCAAAGGTTTTAGGCACTAAAAATAAAGTCAAGGGGCTCTCAAAAGTAATGCCATGGATTGTTATTTATCAGTTACTTACAAAGGGTTGTAAACAGAAAAAAAAACTAAATCAAATCAATATTGACTGCAACCGCCCTTTGCCTTTAAAACAGCACAAATTCCCCTCGGCACATTTGAACCCAGTTTTTCAAGCATCTTGGAGAACTTGCCACAGTTCTTAGCTGTCTCAGTGTCTTCTGACTCTTCATTCGATCCCAGACTGAGCACTGGGGGTCAGACTGTTTGTTGCAGGACTCCTTGTTCTTCTTATCACTGCAAATAGTGACTCTAGCTGCATATTTGTCGTTGTTGTCTCATGCTGCAGAATGAATTTGGGACTCATCAGATGCCTCCCTGCTGGTACTGGCTGATAAGATAAGAATCTAAACAACTAATGCCTAAAACCTTTGCACTGAACCATGTATGGGCTATAATGAAATTAAGGAGTTTTTTTAAGTTAATTTTAACCCATGCAATGTATATAATTAGATTAATGAAAATAAATGAAGGATAATTAAAATTACACAAATTAATTAAATAAGTTATTAACCATTTTTGAACAGGTTTTATTGTATTTTTAGTTTCCCATTGGCTTACTTGAATGCAAGTCCCCTGGTCTTCTGCTGAATGTGCACACATGGAATGAGTTATCACATAAATCATTACATTACATTTTGGTAAATTCAAATCAAAATAATTTCATCACAGCAAGGGTTCATAAACCAGTAAATTATCCCCTGCGTCGTTAATTTGCACCCCCATGACAGAATGGTTTTTTGAAGTGAAACAGTTTTACATGACCTTCTTTGAATCCATATCTTCATTATTATGTTTCATCTGCAGAGAGACAGTGAGATGGGATGTTGAACCTCTGAAGTGGTTTCTGTATTAACAAGTAAACAACAAGTTCAGAGTCGAGCGGCTGCGGCCCTGTAAGCCACAGAATCAAACACTTTCTTGTTTCCAAACGTTGATGTCATTACACTTCCCTCCAATTAGTATGGAGCTACAACAGTACAAAACATGGCATCCCATCTGTTTGCATAGCCTATTTGTGTTTGATCAGAGTGTGCTTGTGCTTGTGCGAGTGCATAGGAGGGAGGAGGGGGAATAAATTATGTTTTTGGGGACAAGGTTCAGTAAAATCCTCATTTATAGGGCTCAAGAGTATCCGATTTGCTGCATTGTGCTTCAAATCTCCACAGAGGATTTTACATCCCGTTTGTGTATAAGATGACAGCTGATAAGCTTTATCCTTTGTGGGCACTTTGACAGCCTAATATTAAACAAATGAATCAAGGTTCATACTTCAAACAAATAAAAGGGCAAATCAGGTGGACCCAAGTCTGAAATATAATACAGTGTCTTCCAGTACTGAGAAACTCGACTGCACTATAATTATTAATCCTCTTAACGAGCTGAATGTAAAGTGGAGCCCAGAGGAGCCAGGCCACAGCCTGATCTATGACAAAAGCCTGAGCATCCTAATTGCACTGAGAGATCTGACAGGTTAAATTTATACCATTAATGTGACTCATCTGACATGCAGGCAGGAGAGAGAACATGGAGACAAGCTGGAGTGTTAGTTTCAGCCTTAAATATTTATTTCTATAGTATATATCCAACAATATAAAGTAGTCTAATGCACACTAAAAATTACTGCTCTGTTTGGGTCAATATTCGGTTAACTCTGCCCTGAACCCACGGGTGTTTTAACCCAGTGTTTGTGTGTTTCATATTAGTGATCGAAGGAGTATTATTTAAGCAAAATAGTAGAAATACTCTGTTTTCTTTGTATAAATTATGCATTCAAAATTTTACTTAAGCACAAAAAGTAAGCCATCAAAATACATTTTAAGTCTTAAAGGTAAAAGTACTCATCATGCAGAATGGCAAATTTTAGTATTGGATTATAATCACTCATGAATTCATGTGTAAGCTTCACTTAAATGGTGTTAAAGATGGAGCAAATTCGAACTACTTTTTCTACCAGCAGGTATCCTAATCTGTGATAATACATTGTAATTTTTTTGTTAATTATATTTTTAATCAATAATCCATAATGTAGTGGAACAGAAAGAACCGTAATTACCAATCAAATGTAGTGGAATGGAAGAAAAAAGCAGCAGTACTCAAATACCTCATAACTGTATACGAGTACAGTAATTGAGTAAATGTAGCCTGCTAGTCATGATCCACCATTGCTGTTGTTTCATTTACCCATTGGAACTGTTATTCTGACTTTTTTAAAACTTGAATCACCATTTTTTGGTGATAATTAATAGTATGTATAAACTCTGTAGTTTTGAATGATATGAGCACATTGTTTTGTACAACTGACAATAGCTATGTGCTAGTCTTAAGCGGAAACTGCTACAACACTGGGTCAAAACAACTCATTGGTCTTGGACAAAGTGAAACCAGTGTTGCATCCGTGTTATATTTACCCCAGACAGAGTCAATCTTGTATGTGTTCGTTCAGTGATTGGAAATGAGAAAACACACTGTGCACCACATTTAGGAATTGTGCAACAGGAGTGTAATATCCTTGTTGATGTAGATAATACGATGAGATAATAAGATTAGGAGGAAATTAGCTCTGGTTTAAAAAGATCCAGAGTCTGAACACATGTTCAGTGACAGCAGAAGGCATGATTAAACTAACAGATGTGGGTACAAACATGCACCCAACAATTCTCATTAAAATATAATAACAAGCATTAAAAGTTCCCTGCATGAAAATAGCCCTCTGTAAATCACATCCATCTGCCCGGGGTGATTAGCTGAGGGTGTTACACCCATTTAGGACAGGCAGTTTGGGTTGGATTCCATTACAGGACCATCACTTATACTATCCACAGATTGGCTGCGTGTCAGCCAACAAGGTGAAAGCAAGGAGGGAGCAGATCTCTGATCTTTTTATCAGGGAGTGAATGAGGGCACATAATAAATTCACCTCATTCAGAGAGGAAAGATGGGTTTTGCCAAATTTTCTGGAACTGCTAACAACAATTAAGGCCACAAGACTGCAGGAAATCCTTGTTAATCCAGATTTTTTTGGAAAGATTTCCAGTTTGTCTAAACTCCTGCTGGTATCGCCACCTCTCAAACACCCCCACCTGCTTAGCCCTGGAGCCTTATCAGGATGCAGCAAGCATCTTCTGCAGGATTTCTGTCACTGGCAGGCAGCTCTCCTGTATTCTGACCCTCCCTGCAATCCTCCGAGTCGCAGACTGTCACTAAGAAAAAGACACAAATGCCAGCAGGAAGTGAACAGCATCATCTTTTATTTCTTGATTAATTTGTCTTCTTGGCAGGTACAACAGAAAATAATAAAACCATCAGGGGCCAAAATCATGTTTCAGACATTCAAAACAGGAAAAAAATCTTCATCAGATGTTGGAGCTGGTTCCCAGGAGCTTTAACACTTGTATATTAATGCATGGTTACCAGCTGAGGTTTCTCCTCTGAATAATAAAAAATGAATGCACGCTCACACTTGATGAACAATGTCGATGTTTGGTTTCCCACTAAAAGAAATCATGAAAAAATTACTAGGCAAAAGTAAACGTCTCATCCTAAAATAACCCTTTATGTCTAGTAGCAGGGGACTGATGTGCAGCCGTCTGAGCAACAAACATGATTTTTGAGGCCCATCATGTTTAAGGGCGTATAACCGGGCTGTAATATTCAGAGTCATGCATCACCAAGCTGCTTTTCTAATATAAGTGTGGCAGTTGGAGGCACCAGATGTACAGAAGCATACGAGACAAGCCGTCCAGAATGCGCGGCTGCTGGCTGACTGACAATCTTGATAAAATTTGTATCGGCTGTGCAGGATATTTCCCATCCATCCTTTTGTCATACATCTGAAACTGTAATTACATTTCAAGAGTATGGGGTTCCGAAATACCAATGTTGTTGCTTGCAGCTGTTAAGCTGCAGCCCAAATGAACGGTTGAAGCAGATAAGCAATATCTAGTTTAATACCAGGTTTCGGCCCCGAAACCCTTCACTAAATGCTGATTTAATTCCAAGAAAATGTTGTATGAAGCAAAATAGAAGATAACATGTTGATTGGAGAAAATAGAGATAGCAAAATGTCTTAGATGAAGTGCAGAATCCTTAATCAGATTTTCTGAGAGCTACTCATGATTAAAAGTGAACATTTGCACAGTATCTGGGTTGAAAAATACATTGCTTTGCCTGCTTACCTATTCAACCAAAATGACAAACAAAGGCTTCAGAGAGGAAACTCACTGATAGGAATAAAACCTCAGAAGAGTAACAATTTTCCAAAATGTTATTTACATTTTATTTATGCTTTGATAACTAAATAGACCAGCCTATTACCTGGAAGATGGAGACAGGATTATCAGGCAATACTGAGTATGTTTTATATGAAAGAAAAAACAACTGAAAAACAGTTGGATCAACACGATATTAATAATATGACAATATATCAAGAAGAATAGTACATTTTCTTTTACATCACCTCTACATACTGGCGGTATTGTGCTTTGATAAGACTTTTGCAACTAGAACACAGATACAGAAAAAATTTAACAGCCCCACAAAACTCCAAGGATTTCAGTAATCAACTCTCCTGGAAAAAAAAAAATTTCACCTCACCTCATCACAGAGTTGAGATAAGAGTAAATGAAGTTGAATGAAGACTCCTAAACTCATCTGGCACATGTGAAAATGGAAAAAAACTGAAATTAAATCAGTACACACACACACGCACACACATGCACGCACACACACGCACACACACACACACGCACACACACACACACACACACGCACACACACACACACACTGTATAGCCTCACAGAAATATATGGGATGTACCATCTTGCTTTTCCTGTATATCATTGAGGCAAACTTGGTAATTATAATATTTATATATATCTAAATAAAAAAAAAATCAAATTAGAAATGGAATGAAAAAACATGCACTGGACAAATACAAGCATGCATTTACATGATGAGACCTGAAATCGTCACCGGTACATTTTAAATGGTAGATGATGCACCTCTACCACTACCACTGCCGTCACAACCCTGCCCCCTCCGAAGATTTCCCTGCGCACTCGACTACACCCATTGTGAACATAGATACATTCTCAAACAAACTACACATAGTCCAGCTGTCGTTTTATGGAGCGCTGCAACAGTTACAGATGTTGCTACATGTACAGTGGAGTAAGCAGTATGAATATTTGTCCCACTAGCAGGCCGATGTTGTGTGAAACCGTTGTGTGTTGCTGTGTTATATAAAGGCATGGGGGCTCTTTTTTTCCGATCACCTGTTTGTGGTGAGATATCTGTACATTTTCCCTTATTTAGTTTTACTTTTTTTTTTTTTTTTGTGTCTTTTGAAAGAGAAGAGAGGTCCGTGTTGGCAAGGTTTCTCCAGGAGCATCCTTTGCGGCAGTATTCCAGAGGAAAACACAGAGACAGAAGAGTTTGGAGTGCTGCATGAATTGTTCTCTGGAAAATTAACAGATATATTTATATTTGGGATATCCTCTCCACTTGGCCTCAGGTGAAAGTTCTCGTTTCTATGAAAAAAGTACCTTTTTGTTAAACTTAGTATCAGTTCCTCGCACTCCCCGTGTTGAATAGTTCTTGTTGTATGGTTGGCTTTGGTTGCATAACGCACACTTTGATGCTTCACCCGGGTCTGCTCAGCAAGTGAAGTCTTCAAAGTTACCCTGGCCCGGGTGATGAGGTAGCATGTTGCCAGGATATGTTGATGGTGTACGCAGGTTCTCGCAAGGAGCCTGACAGCGAAATGAAGAGAGAGAGAGAGAAAAAAGCAAAAAGGGAAGTAAGATAAAGTATAGAGGCGGATAACGATAGGCAAGAGAAATGATCAGCGGGAGAGAGAGTGGTGAGGTAGAAGGAAGGCAAACGCGCAGAGTGGGAGTCATCATATCCAGAATAAAACACATTTGAGAAAACCTGAAAGTCATAAAAAGCACTCATAAAAAACATGACACGAGGCAAGAGGAGACAGATTCATAAGAAAGACTCTGTAGAATAATGAAAATAATGAAAGTGGATGGAAAGAGAGGACGACTAAGTTAAGGCAGGAGAGCAGATGAGAGGAGGAGCACATCATTCCCTGTTTCTCTGCCTGAGCTCTGACTTACAATTAAAGTGAACTGGCTTCATTTACACTTGGAAATAAGTGAGCTGTCACACTTTCCAAAACTCTAATTCTGGCCTGTCCCTGCCGGTCCTGTCCCCCAGCTTTGATTAAATTCAAGCCACTTTCCGTTTTCCTACTCCTCTCTCTCAATTTTCTTTCTCATCCCAATCTCTTCTTCGCTCCCTTTTCGTGTCTCTCAAGTCTTTTCCTCCCCTGGCTTCCTCCACCTCTATCTCCTCACTCTCTCGTTTGCTCCTCCTCCTCCCCGCCATCACCACCTCCACCGTTTCGTCCTCCTCCTTCACAACATCTGCGGTTGAGATCAGTGAAGACAAAGAAGAGAGTGTGCCCCTGTCAAAGAAATGCAGTGTGACACAGTGAAAGTACTTAGAAGCAGCCTACTGACATGGCGTTTCACATCATCCAGGCTCAGCACAGCTCCCCGGTCATTGTTGTTGCGGCCTTTGTGTTTCTTCTTCACGCATCGGCACAGCTTGTACTTGATCACCTGAAAATAGGCAAGGACACTCATTACTAACCTTTTGGGCTCAAAACACAATGTTAATTTTTTTCTCTCTGTTTCTGGAGAACATTCAAATACTCTCTTTTGCGTGCCTTACATAGTTCAAGCCTATTAATTTTGTAGTTTTGAGGGATAAGGCAAATTGAAATTCAAATGAGACTTTTCTTATGTATCTATAAATATGTTTCCCCATCGATCCTGCACATGAGAAGGTGCTCCTTTTCACTCACACATGTTCGCAGCTTAAATCAAGGGCACACACACACACAAAAAAACCTCTCTCCATTGCTGGTAGAAGAGAAAACAAAGAGGAACCATGCAACATAGAGTTACTCTAATGAGAATGGACAGAGACATCCCGACTAATCTAAAATATAATACATCCAAAATGTTAATGTATTCAGTGTTGCTGCTGTTAAGATGTGTGCGTGTGTGAGTGCGCGTCGCACAGAGATGGGCTGCAGGGTTGTGAGGGACAGAGTGTTCGTCATGCTCACTAAAACACATCCTTGTGCAGATGGTAAAATTGTGTGAAAAACTCTATTTTGTGAGCAAGTAATTCTATAATACAGGTGCTGCGCAAATTTCCAAAAGCAATACACTGCACTGGATGTTTTTATCTAAGTGAGAGGCTGCAGATAATATGGCAGATGTTCTGGAAAGAGATATTTTACCTCATATAGATAGTCAAAGAGTTCGAGAATGGTGAGGATGCTGGCTCCAATGAAAAGGCCCATCTGACCTCCAATATCACCTGGACAAATAAGACAGCAAAAATGGTACCTTTATATATATGCATTCATTTGAAAAAGAGGTCAGCTGTGAAAAAGTTTTCATCTTAAAGGTGACAAATGGAATAGAAAACACAGATGTTTGCAAAATGTAGTTGAAAAGCCAAGATAGTTTAAAGAGACAGTTGTGTGTCTTCTGGGACCTGAGCACCTATTATAAAAATGCAAGCACTTGCGTTACTGTCACTTTGAATAAAAAGCATCTGTCATGTTCGATACAGCATATTATCTATTCCCAAGAACTCACTTGACAGCCATTTCCTTACCCAGAAGGCCTGCCAATTCATAGGCTTTCTTTTGTTCAATGGTCTCGTAGTTCAGCGCTTCAAAGTAGATATCCAGAACCAGAATGTTATCACTGTAAACAGAGAGGGAAGCGCACAGTCTTAAGTCACATAATCAAACGTCTCAGTTTGCATTTTATAGACTTTTTTTAAATTTTTTTTTTTTTTTTTTATCAGAGTCCTCAGGCGGAGAAGATGACTGGTGAGTCTGCCACTTCCTGCAGATAACAGGGCAAATGCATCAAGTTTAGCAAATAACCTGTCATCACTAACTAATTTCCCCAAGGTGGGCCTGATCATTGAGGAATACAAGGGAAATGATGACAGTTGTTTGCTTTTGTACTGTGTTAATGTCTAAACCATGTGGCTTCAGCAGAGAGTAAAAGAATGGGGATTAGTTGAAATGCCCAGGGCGCGGCAGACTATTATTTTGATTCCTGAATATCCTCTCTGTGGGCCGAGTCAGACTTCACAACCCACTGGAGTTGAGATCAAAACCACAAGTCGACTTTGTAGTTTCTTTTTTTTTTTGCACTTGGTGCACTGTTTTATTACTTAAATTTATGTCAAGACATGTGATGATCTGTCAGTCTTAAAAGAAAATCTGGTAGAAAAGCTGAAGGCTGAGTTGAAACGACCAAATGCAAATTACATCTGATAATGGAGACATGGAGATCTGTTTATCCACTATTTTAACTATGTGATCTATGTATTTAATATTCTTTTTCACTTTTAGCTGTTTCAACTGTTGATCCATTACTATAAAGCTGCCCAGCTCAGCCATTTCTCTGCATCTTTTCACAAACTACTTTAACTATTTATCTATTTCAATCACTCATCCAGTACTTTAGGCAACTGTTCAGACCTCTCTGCCTGCTTGCTAACTTGTTTTCATGCCTACAAAATACCAACACAGGTGTTGACTCAATATGTGGATATATTTTTTTTCTTATCAGTTGAGCTTCTCTACAATCTTTCCACGTACCGCCTAGCAACAAATAGTGACCCCCTAGGGTACAAGTGGCCCTGGTTGTGAATCACTGAATAGGTGGCTTATGTCTTGTTGTTGCTGACATTCCTGGGTGTTCTCTCCTGATTTGTAGGCCCATCTGTGTTCGGTGTCATCTTGCAGTTTGAAAGATGTTTTTTTGCTGTCAGGTGTGCTTATTGTGAGTAAGTAACCTGCAATACATCTGATCAGAGCTACAATCCACAGACCATGAAGCTGTCGAGTTATGGTTCCCAGCAGAAAGACAGTTCACTGTCTCAGACTTCAGTTTCACACCACTAAACACTCCGCAGCCTGGACACCAGAACACTTCCAGCTAATGTTCATCAGACTGACATCGCTTGGAAATATGGCCAGTCACAAAAAAAAAAAGAACTGGATGGACTAACATCTATCCATAGGGAAATGAATACAACTTTCAGAGGGGAGAAGTGAAAGGTTTTTGCAGCGGTCTGACTACATATGGTGTAATTATCTTGTCTTCAACAGCTCTGCTGGGAATGATAGATAAAAGATTCAACTATTATTGTACCCTCTCCTCATTTCCTTGAACTACTTTTGATCTTTTCAGTACATTTGGCAAAGAAACACTCAATACTTGGCTGATTAATCAAGTTAAGCTCTGAATGGAAACTCCTCTTTCTATTTCTACATCTTGATGAGAAAATCCTGGTTTGAGAAAGTGAACTGGTTACAGCTGTTACTGTGCAGCCTTCATGCAAGTTGCCTGAAGGGAAATCAATCTCAAAACACTTCAATTCTATTATGTAGAAAAGGCATATTTTTTCTTATTCATCCTGTTAAATGACATTGATGATGTGACCTTGTATCAAGAGATATACAATGCAACTTTAACTAAAGTTAAGCTAAGCTAAAAGTACTAAAGTAGTTTAATCCAATAGCAACAATGATAAACACCAGGTTTTAGTTGCTCACAACCTAGACCACATAATACATTTGAGAACTATATGGCTAAACAATGACACAGGAAGAAGTCCATCACAGAAGAGAGGGTAAGAACAGCAGAAGCACTCGCCCACAATGCAATGAAGACATAACATGTTACATTTCAACTGCAACTTTTTTTTTTTTATTACCACAAATTCTTGCTTTGGCTCTTACAGTGCTTTCACTGCTGTTGTACATTTTTCTGATGAAGATGAAGTTCATTACATGTTTTGTTGTTAATTATATGATGATATAAGGTCTGTAGTTTTGATAAAATGTAAATTTTTTGACGAGTTCTTTTAGATGGATGATGATAGAATACTTCAGCTGTGTTTTAGGAAGAGAACCTTTTTTTGTGGTGTCTTTAAAGTACACGTGAGAACATTTAGAATTAGAAAACTGAAATGGTCACAGTCTCCCCTTCCTGAATTACAGCATTGGGTAAAGGCCAGAAGTGTTTTTGCAGAACATTATGACATCATAATGAAATTGATCTTTGACCGTCTGGATATGAAATGTCATCACTTCATTAATTCAATCCTATTAGACTTTTGTATTACATATTACATGTGTCATAATTAGCGTATGAATTCTTGAGTTATGTGTTTTGTGAGGTCACCATGTATTATACATCTCTGTGTAATGACATACAGTTCAACAGCACCACAAGCCACATCCTCTAAAAGTATTGTTTAACTGAATCATCACCTCTATAAAACAGTTTCAGCAGAAACTGAACATTATAACCATCATAAAAGTAGGATCCATTGCAGGACCGTTTAAGCCAGGTGTACCTTATAAATTTGGGAAATGGAAAGTCACAAAAAACTAATCAAATTGATGTTAAATGCAATGAATGTGTTCCACTGCTTTCCATTACATCAGGCAAAACAATTCTCTCCAATTTTCTAATTGCAATCATTTATTTGGACACATTTTGTCTCATTACATCATATTATGAAATGTGAAAAATCCCTGGTTAAATGAGACATCAAAATGGGACTTACGCTATGTACTGCTCTGTCTTATTGAATTTCTTTGCAAGATACTTGGCTGATGCTTTGCTGGGTATCTTGACAAAGGACATCTCTTTGCCGTAGCGTGTCAGGTTGCACGGCGTCTCGCACACGCAGTAGTCATTATCCCTCTCGACAAGGAAGTCTGAAAAATGAAGTAGACAGAAAGAGAGAGAGTGAGAGAGTGAGAGAATGAGAGATTGAAAGAAAGAAGACACGGGGACAGATAGACTTGTTGTCACCCCAGGATGACAAACAAGATGCCAGCAGAGTGAAAGGCGTCAAAGAAAACTTGTGAAAAGACGCCACAAGGAGAGCCGCCCAGAGACCCTTATAAGAAATGGAAAGGATAGAAGACACACGCTGACAGAGTCGGAGAAACACCAGCAGCAGCAGCCACGGGCGAACACGTGAGACAGTGTCACGAAAGAGCAAGAGATTACAAGTCAATAAGAAAACAGGCAACAGACATGAAAGGCCTGAAAGGTATCCGTCGGAGAGACAGGGGACTGAGAAAAGAAGAGCCTCAGTGACAGGCCTGGGGTTTACTATTTGAGAATGGCTACCATCAAACTGAAGGAACACTATTATCTGTTATCAGCTTGGATCAGGGGCTCTGAACAGTGGGACATACACAATGAAATGTGTATCTCACACACACACACACACACACACACACACACACACACAAACACACACACTCTAGCAGCATGCTGGGTTATCTCCTTACCCAAGGCAGGATCTGCGCACTCTTTGTACTGCTCTGGGGTGCAATATGGGGCATCTCCTAAGGACAAGCAGAAGAAACACAATGTTCACAGTCTGAACAAGGGAAGAAGAGGGTCTCGAAGACGCACAAAGGATGAAGAGATCTGGGATTGTGATTAATTTCGTCTCAGACTGTCATTACTGTCCTTATGGATACTGTGTATGAGGGTTAATCCTCTGACTGGATATTTGTTGCAAACTTGATCACATCTCGTAATTGATTTCATTAACTTTATTGTACTTGTGCTGCCTGTCATTTGTGTCTGTCAGCCTCTCCATCTTTCTCCCAGCGGCAGATGAGCCATCCCTCTCCCTTCTATCAGGGCAAGACAGGAAAAAGACATGTCCTAGATATTGGGGGAAATAATTTCCAAGCTGAAATTATTCACTCCATTTTGGTCCATATTCTTTCAAAATCTTTCTAATGACAGGGGAGATAGGGGAGATGAATAGGAGCAGAGCACAATCCATGGGGCAGAGGATTTTTTTAACAGGGGAGTCCTCTGTAGACTTACATTAATCAACTGCACAATCGCTTTAAGATAGCAGCTAATCCTGATTATCACAGAGACAGAATTGTCTGGCTTTCTATATGCAAACACACTGCTGAAAGTGACCGTGATTGAAGAGAGAGACATTAACATTTATTGGACAGGAGAGTGAGGGTTAACTGAGGCCAGATCCCAATTTTTCCTCTGAGCCAAACTCCTTTTCAATTTGCCGTCTCAGATACTACACAGTGATTAAATGTAGGAGGTAGACAGCAAATGCCAGCTGTAATCACTGCACAAACACAAAGTGAAAATAGTTGAGTTTTCCGATTCATTGGAGTGTGAAAGTATTTGATTATCTGCAGTCGCTGGCAAAAAGCTTAGGAGTTGTTTTTGTCACAACAATTTCAAATGACAGGACTTCCAAACACAACAACAGACGCTGTAATGCTGTAGATCTTTATAAACAAATATAGGAATATCTATATCCAGCGATGAGACGCTTCCTCTGGTTCCTACCGGGCATGTGCACCATCCTGCAGTTGCAATTCTCCACCAGGTATCGTGTCTCACAGTCGATCCGGCAGGCTGTGATGCTGTAAGTGCTGAAGAAATCAGAGTCCATCGGCGTGGCCTTGCAGTCCCCCCACGGCGGAGGCAGGTATGTCAGCTGAGAGAGAGAGAGAGAGAGAGAGAGAGAGAGAGAGGGGGAGAAGGAACAGTACAGAACCATTTGAGTTATAGAGCACACTGTATGTTGAACATCCTACCTTGTACCATGTTAACGGAGCCATTTGACCTTGCTCTTTTTGTCAACATGATTATAAACTTGTAACTCTGTGTGATATGAGAAAGCCATTACACATTTAATGTATTTGGCACAGAAGCTAAATCTCGTTTTTACTCCATGGTGAATACGTGTGTCTAGTGGTGCTTATTGTGGGAGCTCGTCTCCTACGCTTCTACTATTCCTACTTTCCCTCCGTGCTTTCATTGTACTGCCCACTCTTCATGCAGGAACTGAATAGTATCAGCTGTGTAGTAGAGCTGTGATGTTGCAAGAGTTTCACACTGAACAACTTTGCCGCAGGGAAAAGTGCTGTTCCATGTTCCTTGTGTTTTGATCCACAAATAGACATTTTCTATCACTCTGAACATGCACCGAATATAGTCATAGTCATATACTCATTTCTGGAGCCAATGGTCCGACACAGGAGGACTCAGAAAAGGCTTCTTCCCGCAGGCCTTCGGATGGTGAACTTTGACCTCTGTCAACCCCAGCCTTGTCTTATCTTTTCCTCTGTTAATCTTTTGCACCACTCTGTGAAATTGAATATATGCACTCAACAAAACTGTATTGTGTAATTTGCTTTACAACTATGACACATGTACATTTTATGTTTCACATACTACAAAATTGTACAGCCCACCCACACATGCATTTTTTCTTATTTGTACCTATTTTAATGTTTGGTACTTCTTTGTTGCAGTGTAGTTGTATTACAGTTTTCACAATTATAATTGAATATATTGACAATAAAGTTTATCTATCTATCTATATCAATCTATCTATAATGCCAATATATAGTTTTTCATTTTAATTACTGTTTTTATCTTTGAATTTTTATCCTTCATATTTCTTTTCCTAACCCTTATTTTTACTCTTACTGATTATTAAAAATATATACACGTCCTCCTTCGAACCAAACCCCAGCGTACACTTGAGGTTGCACTATACTGCTCCTCTAAAAAAAAGAAAGCAAACTGAAACCACTCCAGCAGACTGCATTTTGCAATTTGCATATTATATTAAAATATTAGCACCATTCATTTACATTTCAGCTGCCTTTGAAAAAAAAGAAGGGCAAAATTTGCTGCATTAAAAATGAAGTAGGAATCTATAAAAACAGCCCGTGTGTTTTCGTCTCATCAGTCCAGACGGTGCATCGCTGAGTGCTCACATAGCAATAAATTAAAGGCCACTGTTGTGATTTAGGGACCTGCATTTTACAATTTGTAGTGGAGTGCAAGAGGCAGCCACATGTGTCGCGTACTGGATTTGCTTACTAATAACTCAAGGCGATGGTCAACAGGTACATCTAGTATTCATACACATGCACATATACAGTACGGCACACTCAACTCAAACTCAAATCGAATCAGGGGACTATAATGATTCTTCTGTTAATTTTCACATGAAGGACGTTTTCCTAAAGTCAAACATAACATAAAAGCCATCAGAGCTTGGTAAAATGTGATAATCAATAATAGGTTCTTGTGTATTTATTCACCTCATCACATGGATTAGACCTACTGGAGGAGCCACATGACTTATAATAATGGTTCTCTCATGCTCAGAGATCTGCTAAACCACCTTGTGGCAACATTACTTCCCAATAGTTAAACCTGTGCAAAAGCTCAATTCTGCCCGGACAAAAGTGAATCTGGCATATGAGATTTAAAGGACATTTTAGTATGCTGTTAGCTGTTTAACGACCATGAAGAAGAAAACAAATCATGTTAAGATTGTGACCTCAATTCCCCCTTCATTAACTGAGCGAGAGAGTGCAAACAAAAGGGTAGAAGGTAGAAAGGAAGGAGTCAGCAAGACTCAGTGGGCAGAGAGAGAGAGGAAGGTGGAAAAAAGCTGGGAGAAGAAACATTTTGAAGTTTTTGCTTTATACGTTGAGCAGTGGGAAATTGCAGATTTCTCTTTTGTGGGATCATGGTGAGTGACAGTTTGGCCGAATGAAAAATCCCCCAACAGTTTTACACTACAAGACTGCTGAAGCAGGGAGCTGAATGAATGTGAGCAAACTGCATTAGATTAATGAAGAGTGAGCCTGCCAGCCAGTGAAATAAATGAATAAATATAGACAGAAAGAGAGAGAGCAACGGAGAGGAGAGAATCATATTAAAGAGAGAGTAATTGTATTAGAAGAATTGTAATGACTGCTGGAGACGGGAAAAGTAAAGGAGCTAGTGAGAAAGAGAGAAAAACAAAGAGGAACAGTCTCCTGCAGACGCGACATTGGCAGCATGCAAAATCCTGCTGCAGCCCGCCGACACTGGAAGACACTCACCAGTAGTGTGAACGTGGAAGGACTGAGATCACTCCCCAAATCCATCCCTTTCCCTCCTCCATTCATTATACATGGTTCTGTAGCATATTAGAGCCCAGAGTATATGATTTGTCTGGCTGCATGCTTGCCGTCTCACCTCGCAGAATTATGCACAGTTCAGAGGAATAACCTACATACACTTCATTTCACTGAGCAAGATACTTCTGCAAGCTGTGTTTCTTAATAATGTCGAGGCACTCAGTGTGTAACTATACAAAGGTCTCAGAGGGGCCCACAGACTTGAGCTGTCCCTTCAATTGCATTGTGGGATTGGCGGTTTAGAGGCATAATACTGGATCAGCGTTTGATTTCCAGCTATCAAAACTGCCTTTTCTGCCTTCATCATAAGAAAAGAATAAAAAGTAGCTGTCAATTCAACTGTCCTGTCAGGTTATTGATGTGTCTGTGACAGACTTTTTGCCTTCTATGTGAAACACATGATTGATTCCCAGTCAAAATGATGTTTTCAACCTCCTTTGTGTGAAAGAAGAGGAGCATTTATCTTTCAAAACACAGCATTACTGCTGGTAGTTCAGTGCTAACCATGTAGGACGCCTCATTTAAACTCCCTAGAGTCCAACGAAAGCCTCGGACAGGGTGACAGGGTGCCAGTGACAAGTATTTATGCTGCTGTGTGGCTCAATCACTAAGGCCCATGTACAGTGAATCACAATTGTGGATATGGATAAAAGTACTAAAACAACAAATGTAAAATGCTCCATCACAAGTCAAAGCACTGGATCTAAAATCTTACTTAATAAAATAAAAGTAAAAGTATAAATGTATTATCAGCAAAACGCACTTAAGGTGTGAAAAGTAGTAGATCTGCAAAAAATGTCCCCCATGAGTGATCTATTCTTATATGGGAATTTATTAAATTTATACTGATATCATAATGCATGCAAGTAGCATCCTACTGCTATAGCTTGTTACACAGCTTAGTCTAGTGGTTCACAGTCCCGGGTTTTGGCCCCCTCCAAACAGCCACAAGATAAATCTGAGGGGTCCTGAGATGATTAATGGGTTAGGAAAGAAGGAAAAAACAAAGCTCTGATAAACAAATCTGTATTCAGTTTTTTCTTCTCTGTAATCTTGTTTTTTTGTGAAATATTAAATGATACTTTTTACTACTTTGGACCTGAAAAAGTTATTTAAATGAAACCATCTGAGACGCTTAGAGGGGAAATGTCTCTTTGGTGGAGATGCTAACAATTCACAGACTTGTGAACTTTGAGAAGGGGCCCCAACCACACACTGCTTTTCTGCAAATAGGAAGCAACACTACCTTATAATATACCATGAATTGTGAAAGACTGAACTGTGTAAAATCTTAATCTGAGAAGTAACTAGTAACTGCAAGTGTCAGACAAATGTAGTGAGTAAAAAGCACAATATTTTCCTCTAAAATGTGGAAATGTGATATAAATAGAAGTATAAAGTAACAAAAAATGGAAATACTAACAAAGTACAAGTGCCTCAAAACAATGCAGCAGTTGAGTAAATCTACTTAGTGATCAGTAATCTGGTGATCAGACTGAACATGTAAAGGCTTACATGTTCAGTTTGATCATCACGTTACTGTTTGGAAACGTTTGTAACAGAGGAAAATAAGTAAATAAATAAGTACCATTCAGTGTTGGGTCAGTGGACTTGTTATACAGTATGTTGACAGCACTATTGGCCATGTTGCTGTGTGTGAACAGAAGCATCACTGTGTTTCCAGTTTCCTCCAGTTTGTTCTGTGACTTCTGTGATAACCAAGCTGTCTGAGTATGAACCAGAAAACTAAAACCAGTGAGCTAACAGTGGTTACAATCTGAGCAGAGCAGAGAGTTGGGTGACAGTGTTTTCAGTACTATCCACCTTTTCACATTAAAAGGAATATAAGATTCAATACTCCAAAAAAAAAAATCTCACATGATGGAGCTTTAGATATATTCAAAATGTGTAACATCTGCCTTGACATTGTTTCAAATGACAGAGAGAGAGTTTCGGATAAGCTCTCAAACAGAACAGCTAGTGCTCACTGTTTAAATTTCAAATGACTGAGATACTGACTTGCTCGGGAAAGTTCAGTAAAGCTCTCAGTCTGTCTGCTGGGAGAGACGGGGGCAGACAAGGGCAGAGCCCTCAGGAGTGCCTCAGAGGCAGCAGAAAGATCCTCCAGATGGTTGTGCATCAAGGGGAGTGAGCAGTAGACTGTGAGTGCTACTGGGACACAGTCCAGAGCTTGATCAACCCTGGCAGGGTCACCTGGGCCTTGCTGGACGCTTCAAAACACCACAAATCATCATACATCACTGATTTTGCAGGCCATTGTAACAGGTGAGTGACAGTATGTTCACACCAGATAAGATGTTGCAAGACAATTTTGTAGTGAAATCTAGGTTTTGTAAGTGCCCATGTAAACATATTGTGACCAGCATCTGGGACAAAAAAAGCAGCTTTGAAAACTGATTTTGACACTTGAAACATATTTCCCAGCAAAAGTTTTCAAAAGTAAGAAACAGCTTAGTAAAGACAATGACAAATGAATAATAATATTATTAATACTAGCCATGCTGACATACACCACCATGTATGTGAAGACTAGCAAATGGATGATACTAACAGGAGAGAAAGGCTGCATTGCTGCTGAGGTGAATGCTACATACATACATACATATACACAACAAAGACGCAGTTTGTATTGTCCAGACCTGGCTCAAAGCCATAAGCAGATTTGGCCAAATAACATAATTTCTTTCTCATTGCTGTGTCGATGACACGTGTTATGTTTGGATCATTTAACACATCAGAATTTAAAGATAAACTACTGTATGTTTCATTATTCTCTGAGGTTTTACTCATTACATTTTAATCACTCCATGTCCAACACACATTTGTGCCTGTATGTATAACTGCAGCAGAAATCTGCCAGCAGTCCCCTGATGGTGCATTTGCTGTCAAGGCCCCCAAACTCTAAGACAGCCTTGCTACTGAAATTCACCTTGCTGCATCAGTGACTTCCTTTAAACCTCCACTTAAAGCTCACTTTGAACCTTTATGCTATAATGCAGCAATGACTTTGGCTATATTAATGCACATCTTAATTGCTTTGGTGTGTTGTTTGTTCTTTTGAAGCACTTTGTAACATTGTTACAATAATCATTATCAAAGCTGGAGTGGTTATTTGATTTACAAACATGATATTGCTCTGAAATCCTCAGCATTCATTTTAAAAGGCAAATATTAACTTGCAGATTCTCCCCGACAAAATTTGCTGAAATATATTCTTGTATTTTCTGTATTTCATTTCTGTCATTGTTCCCAAGACGTACCCGTTGTTCCTGACAGGATACAAAGGTCTGAAACCCGGGCGCCACACCGAAGCCCAGCTGGTCTATGAACGGCGGCTCGTCCTGGGTGTGGATCTGAACTTTGATCCCTGCTTCAAACGATGTCTCGTCTGTTGACAAGAAGAGGTTAGGGCATTTACAACGAGGTTGATGATTTGTATGCACACATTGGGCTGCATGATCTAACTAATCTTGTTACTAATCAAATGGAGAAAAGGCTTTGCAGTAGAGGAATATGTTTCAGCCAGTGCGTGAAAAACAAGCTGGAAAAAGTCTTATTTGAGCTGGAAAGAACCATTCATGGGGACTAATTGTTAATTATAAAATTAATTAGTTATACCTATGGAATGGCACGGATGGCAAACACATTGCGCTGAAATGAAGAGTGAAAGGATAAAGGATATGGACTTCTTAAGCAGAGTGGTTAATGACAATACATCTCCCACAGGAGCCTTATTTACTACAAGGGGCAGCGAGAAAGAATGGATGAATTAATAAATAAATGATGATGAGGATAAAAGGAAAATCAATACAGCTGACAGCTTCCTTCACTGCAGCACTCTGCTGTATAGATTTTAAATGAAGCAGATGGCCCTCTTTGATACTAAGATCAGGGGAACATCACAATGTCATGGTGGCTCAAATCTATGCTTGTGCAAACATATTTCTATCACATTTGCAGGGACCTGGCACTGCTTATCATGGCGATGGCAGGCTGTATTCAAAAGATTTAGTTCCTTTGAGCGCTGGCTCGGGGATAAAGTAGGATGTCTGTTTCCTGCTGCCTTTCCTCCCCGGTTGTCACTTGGTATCGTCTTCTAAGTGCCAGGCTTTCTCACTATTTTCAATTAAAGAGCTCAGGGATGCGGCTGGAATTCAGCAAGAGAGCTTCAACAAAGAGCGTCAGACTTTAACTGTTACACATTGCTCTTCTGAGGCTGGATACAAAGACGTTCTCTGCTGTTGCCAAGACGAATGCTTAAGGCTCGGAGCAGCACATATACATAAGTAGTGCCCAAGCTCCTGGTTGCAAAAGCACATGTCATCTTTCAGTCATGGCCATCTGTCATCCTTGAACAATTGGTATAATGAAATTTAGTCTGAATCTTGGAATGAAATGTAAGCGTGATCACACTTGACAATATACAAGCATGTTCAGCTGCCTCAAAGTTATTTCACTATCTGTGATTTGTTGTGAAACAATTTCAGGTATGCAACAATAACATAGAAGATTTCTTACCAGAGTAGTTGATATAACCAGGGGTGGTTTTAACAAGAAAATTATAACCCTGTCACACTCGCCAACACACATTTGCTTGGATTTCTCTCTTATTGTATCCTGCTGTGCTCTCTTGTGATTATTTGATCCTGACTAATGCAGGAGAGGAGGCTCAGTGGTTATCTCTAAACCAACATGCCCAGCGGTATTGTGAGTTTGTATGTTCTACTTAGGTCTGCCTGGGTTTCCTCTGGGCGCTCATATTTCCTCCCACAGCCCAAAGACAAGCAGGCCGGGTGAGGTTAAGACTCTAAACTGCCTGTAGGTGTGAATGTGAGTGTTTATATGTGTTAGACTGACACTTTCATGTGCAGGCGTCCTGTCCCTAGAGTAACCTGTCTCTCACCTAATGCATGCTGGGATATACCTCAGCACTTCGCAACCCCATAGAGGATAAGTCAGTGTGAAAAAATGGATGGATGAATATCAAGTTTAGATCTGGGTCCTCATTTATCAACCATGTGTATGCAGAGTTTTGTGCTTAAACCATGTATACACGCATTTCTACACACAGAAAGGATTTATCACTTTCTTCTTGTGCTTGAAAATGTGTGTAAAATTCAGAACCTCTCCTGACCAGGCGTACCAACAAACACCCAGTGATACACAGGTTTAATCATCGGAAAACCGATTCCTAAAATACACACAATCCCCAACTCTACTGTCAGCCATGCCAGCAAGTAACTTTGGTTGGCTTAGTTGGGGTTGATTCTGTATGTAAATGTATGTGTACAAGCACATGGAAGTAGAACAGTCAGCGGTCAGTTGTGCATGTACATGTTTGATAAATACCAATTTTCTTGTTCTTACACACAGTTCTTACACACACACACACACACACACACATTCTGAACGTGTTTTACGCTTGATTTGATAAATGAGGCCCCAGGTGTTTGTATGGCACATCATGCACTGCACAGCATCCAGCCAGATTAAAAAACTGGTAATTAAGGCCATTATAATAGGACTAATGAAGAGCCAGTCTGTCTCATTTGGCATTAATGACAAACAGGTCAAGTTTTTGTAAAAACAATCGTGTGATATTGAGTTGGCGGGCTGAGATTTTTCCTAACTGAAATTTAGACAGCGATCTTCAAAATTTCCACCACTTTCTAGTATATTCACAATAAAACTGACTTTAAAAAAGGCTATTTGTAAGTTTTTTCTGCTGCTGAACGCCACTTCTTGTCGGGACCAGGTTTATAATACGTCCTCTGTGCAGCGCTACTTCTGCAGGGCAAACTAGACACAACAGTGACTCTGTATTGGAAAGTGATTAGATGGGCTGGCCAGGCCGGGGCTAGCTGGTTAGCGTGCTAACCTCAGTAGAAGAAAAGAAGTGATAGAAATAGATGCAAAACAAGATTTAACATTGGGGTTGCTTTCCACTGCTGCAGACAGCTCTTGGTGAGTAAAGAGTTTAAGTTTGATACTGAACTTGCAACATTTCTTGTTGACTGGTTGACTGGTAAGTAAACAGCTCTTAATGTTAACGTTGACTATGAGGCAATAGCAAAACTTACAAATAGCTCCTTTAAAATTGAATGTTCAGGATGAAACACTGTATATTTAAAACTACATACTAATCTCCCAGGAAAAAAATAAACCATAGAACATTTGTGAAGTCATTAAAGTTCATTACAAAAAGTTACTCTGACAATGATGACTAACTGCTAAAATAATCTTTAATAATAAAAAGTATGTGACTAAAGTTTACGACTGTGTGTATTGTAGTTACTGCATCCTTAGGTTTCCACCACATCCCCTCTTGTGAAAGCCTTTAATTATTTATTCATCTTACATAAAGAACATTTAATATTAATATTATTAAAACCATTTAGACTCGGAGTAGATACAGCTTTATATTTAAATATTACATTCAGACCACGGCTCTCTGCTTTGTGCTTCATGTTTAATGATTGTGAGCACAGTGTTTCTCTGACCATGCTGAACTCTCTTTACATTCATTTCCCAGTACATATAAAATATTGATACAAACACACAACAGCATGTGCTGCAGCATTAAAATCAGAGTTGCAGGGTCTCCTGGAGCAGCGCCGAGGAGACTCCACTGTGTTAATGAGGGGGCGACCCTGAATGGAGCAGCCTCTGGCCCCCACTGATTTTATATTGGGCAATTGGTTCTATGGCTTTGATTCATGTGTACTCGATGCCTAAATGACAAGTGATACAATTATATTACAATGCGATAAAATTCTCCTAAAAAATATCCATCTGTCTTTAAATTGTTTAGTCGATATTATCCACTGACACAGCAAGGGCATTTCAAATCCATTGATCAGAGCATGTATTTTTCCAGATCATCACTCATGATTAATGAAAGTGGAGAGAAAATTTCACAGAACTTCACATTTCAGGGGCACCATTGGGTGTAAATTTGCTACAGATAAAACAAAATGGTATCTTATTTGGCCTAGAGTATGCACATGTTCACTATACTAAATGGATTTAGGGTTTTACAATTACATCAAAAGGGTTTGCAGAGAGTGCAATTCAGCCTAGTCAGGCCTCCAGCTCGGGGATTAGAGGGGAATCCCTGTGATAGCTTTTTTTCCCCTGAGATTTCTCAGAGCACCAGCACTGAAAATAGGAGGCCACTTTGGTGTTTAATTGATTAAAAAAAAAAAATCTCTTTTTAACACAAGTCCTCGCTTCAGGCCAAACATAAACACCAATCTTGTAGTTTTAGCTGCGGTCTTCCGAGCTGGGGATGGGATGTTTCATGTGATGTGTCCTCCAGGTAAGCTTACCAGTCTCTCCCCATACAGGCAAGTATTCGTCCTGCTGAATGTCCAACATCAGCTCCAGGCCATTGCCCATCCCACCCTTCATCGTCACCAACAGGGGTCGTCCATCTTGGCCTGAATTAAAGGTGTAGCATTTTCCATAGCGTGTGAATATCTGAAAAAAAACCAAAACACACACACACAAAGAAACAAGGATTTTAGTGATTTTAGCTACAACACATGAGAGAAAAGGAATAGTTAGGCCACATCTCAGCTTAACTTTGTATACTGACCCTCAAGTAAACTCTCACTTTCTAGCTGTATGCATTTAATCCTTCAGGAGTGGAGATAAAGGTAGTGCTAAGCAAGGGATTGTTTCAAAAGCAGCTAAAAAGAACCCACAGTACCCCGTCCTTGTTACGCTGTCAACTGCAGACCTCAGAAGTCTTCGTTTTGAGATGCTGTTGATAAACTGAGCTTTCAACCCTCTCCGTGCTGCGTGATACAGTATATGCTTGAGTGGATGTGACATGACTTCTATTTCAAAGTGGGAAATCCTCTGAATGAGAAATCCCATACACAACAACAATGACTGCTGGCATCAAAGCAAATCTCTCACTTAAAACTCACTGTGGTCCTTTAATATTTCAGATATGGATTATTAACGCTTTAAAAACTTGATTTATGTTTTAGAAATGTCACTATTATTAATCAATTATTAAATTAATCAATAAGGCACTTGACCATTAAACATTATTTCAATCATTTGTTGATCAAAAAAGCCAAACATTCATTTGTTCAATTTAAACATGTTACCATCTAATCTGGGATGGGGTGATGGGAGTTTTTTTTTTTTTTTTTTTTTACCACACTGTGGCATTTTTATGGACCAAACAATTCATCAATAAGTCATCAAAACAATCTTTAGTTGCAGCCCTAATCATTATGGAATCTTAGGTTGCAACTAACAGTTATCAGCTTATTATTTTCACATTTAATTATCCATAAAAATGTAAATAGTAAAAAAGACGTCCACCACACACTCAAGTTGACATAGTGTATATAAATGTCTTGCTTCATCTGCCTAACAGCCCACAACACTAAAATATTCAGTTTAATATAAAAGAAAACTTAATAAAGCAGTGAATATTCACCTTTGGAAGTTGGAACTAGGGAATTTTATGTGTGTCTGCTTAAAATTGACTGTTTCAGCTTCAATCAAATCATCACCTTGCTTTTTTCTTTCTCAAGTGGATTCAAAGTATCTTCAAAAAAGGAAGCCTGATCAAATGAGGTCAACATGCTCCAGTTCCACTTTCATCTCTTTGACACACCATCTGCAGACGCAACATGGGCTTCAATGAACACAGTGCCGTTTTCATCAAAACCTAACTATACCTGCCCTACATGCTAAAGAATGCCTTCTTATTGGTTGATCAGGCATGTGTGCTGCTGGAGAGCTACTGGAGAGCCAACATGGAGCTGTGACCTACTGGCAAAGACATGATTGCCAGTGAACTAATGGATGTATAATCTAATCACAGACATTAGGAAATGGAAAACCATGGCCAGGATCCAAAGTAAAATGTTCCTTTACTTTGTTATCGAGCTGCATGATTGCGAGCCCTGTATCAGAGCATCCTAGTTCACAATTAACTTAATAATAACCTTCAACATTCTGACGTTCATATAATAAAAAGGAAACGAAAGAGGGGATTCGTGCAGAAGAAATGAGAATAGGAGCAGAAAAGCAATAACTGAAATAAATCTCTTACTTCCACTCTGTCTTTGTCTAAATACTGTGCTCACAACATACAATGGCGATAAGGCTTCACTCAAAGATAGCGGTACAAATAAGTCCATCACGACACGCACAGTTTGTACAAAAAGCTTTTTTTTCTCTGCTGAGGCTGCCTAAAAAGGCTGTAGCTTTATATCTCGTGAATGCATTGTTAGGACCTTGGGAACACATAGGGAGGCGTTTATTACAAGGGTGACTTATGAGTCAGACATTAGCGCTTCATGACAAATTACTCAAATGTCACAAACACCAGATATATAGAGCAGGAAAAATTGCAGCCAAGTCTCGGAAAAGGAAAAGTTGGTATAATGTGAATGCAGTTCAGTGGAGTGTGTGGGAAAGAATGGAGCGTGAATCACGATGGATTTCCTTCCAGGGTGCGGTTATATAGGGGCTTTTAAGACACAAAGTGGTGAAATGTAATAAAAAAAGCTGCCTGATAGTCGGACACAATATGAGATGTGACCTTTCAAGTGCGCAAGTGGCAAAACTGAGTCAAAAGCAGTGGCTGCAACACATGTGCAGTGACTCTAGAGCAGGATACAAACATCAATAAAATGCCCCTAAAATCCATCTTAGTGCTGGAGTAAAGGCACGGGAATCTTAAGATATCATGGCGACTACTGCATCAGCCAGAGAAAATAAATATGATGATAACAATGGGAAAAACCTGCAGGAAAGTAAAAAGGTCTTTGCTTCTTAGTCTGAGAATCTGTAAGCTGATTTTTCCCCATGAGATCCTGCAGCAGCCAAACAAGCCACATTTTATTTTTAAAAAAATTAAAAAAAAAAACAATCAACTTGTTAGAACAATTTCTTTCCAAGGTTTTGCCGATTTATAGCTCACAAAGGCCGATTTTCCAGGAGACAAGTTTGAACCTTCAGAGAAAGAGGCAACGTCGCTCACACTGAAAAGAGAAAAAGCATTTGGCAGATGAAGAAAACAGTGATAAGATTGTTCATGATTGTGTGGAAGTGAGTGCGTCTGTTTGTCATTGTGCATTTGCCAGAGCGTGCGTGCACGCCAGAACAAGAATATGAATGAGCGTGCTTCAATGGGTGAGTGTGTGTACAGTATTTGCGTGGATGTCTACAGCCACCCCTGCTTGCCATCTGCGTGTATGTGTTGATAATGTGGTGACTGACTACAGGAGGCCTGTAGTCAGAGTTGCTGTGGTAACCAGGAGATTGTGCTGACTGCATTGAGTGAAGCGCAGCAGCAGTGGGTGCTGGTGGTGACCTTGGGGAGTCTTCAATGTGTTCTGTAGCTTTGAGGTTTATGCTTAGTCTCAATATGCTTCTTTTTGTCTTTCTATCAAACAGCTTTTCTGTCTTATCCAGTGTTGTTGGCAGAGTTTGTGTGGTGAAAAATACCCCAAATACATTTGAAAAATAAAACAAGAGGTGTGTGTTGTTTTGGAAATGTGTTTTACCTGAGGCAGAAAGCCCATCATCAAAAACAAAAGCTTTTTTTTAAAAATAATATTCGAATAAAAACTTCAAATTAATGAATTCTTAATAGTGTAAAGGGCAGTATTAATTGGCTCCACGTAGTGATAATAAACATTTTAAACTTGTTGCTAATAACCTTGTCGTCGAAATACATTTAGCATTCAGTGTGAACAAGCACTTGTGACTCTTAAGCAGCTTTTCCTGAGGTGGTAAATCCCATATTGCAGGTGTTTCTCGCATGGCTGAACACTGAGCCCTATACATTGCATTTAAAGAGAGAACCACTGGGTCTTCTTAACTTGTAAACACAGAAATGAAATATTAAAATTCGCCCCACCTGTGAGGAAAAATGCTGAGAGAGACATCATCCTTTCTCGTCCTTGCAGGGTGTGGAAATGTCAGTGTCTCTCTCTTGGATAAATAATTCACAGACAGACAGCCCGAGACTGTTGAGATGGCCCTCGGCTATCCTTCACATGACAATGTGACAAGGATGCGCAAGCTGTTCCCTAAAGTTGCCAGGGAACCACTCTCCCTACTCTCCATTGATTTCAAGATGAGTGCTGAGCACAAAGGTGCAACATGTTATGACAGCTACAAAAAGACACCTATGAAAGATTGTCTTAGTTTCAACAACATGACGCTGAATCAACTCAGCTAAAAATAGGATTTGTTGATACTCGCACAGTGTTACGTCATGTGATACGTCATCGATCAATGTTCAACAAATAAAACTATGAAGGAGTGGATAAAGAAGTGTGCCAGTTTACTTTTTCGCTGTGCCATTGTGCTTCATCTCTATGGGGAGGGTGTGTTACAAAATACTAGGGACACCTTATTATGTAATTCAATTCTATACTATACAGGCCTACAAAGACAAAATACACCACAGATCCAAATCAACATTTATAACATCAGCCTTAAAAAAAAAAGAAAAAAAAAGAAAAAAGCAGCAACTAAATGAACCATAAGCCGAGATTGTTTTCATCAACTGCTATTTCCAAGGTCAAGGATGAAGTTTAACTTTTAAGTCGATGTGGATGACAAGTCCTATAGGTGTTCAAGATGAAGGAAAGTTTCTAACATCACAGTTCCATGGTAAAAGATCAAATTATCTACTGATGAAGACCATGTGATGCAAAAGCTCATGAAAAGATACTACAAGGACCAGAGAAAGTTTTACCAGTCAAAAAGAGTCACCAGAGTCACACCTGTTAAATAAAATGATGCTACAGTTAGCAGATAAAATAGTGTTGTAGATTTTTTGCCCGACAAAATAGAACCTGCAAAGTTTTTACTCTGGAAAAATTTAAAATTCAGAGGAATCTGTTTCTGAAATAAATGTCTGGTCAGTTACTTACAAAGAGCCAAGAAGAAATACATGTTGAGCCCACAAATCCAAAGCCATTGAGTTGCTTCAGAGATTTAGGGTAAAATTTTCTCTCAAAATGTCATCAAAATTCACATGCACAAAAAAATAAAACGAGCAACCATTGCACTGATATTCCAGACAAGATACATAGATAGCAAATCCACCTTTAGTTAGACTACCCAGTAAGATTTAAACTGTCGATCAATAGGGTGCAAATGTGGGACAGAAGCTGACTGTATGTTCTCTGGTGGGTTTTGTAACTGAAATCAATGTCTGAGAGTGAGGAGAGGCCACCCTGATGAGAAATTAAGCATGCGTGTTGTTAAGGCCTAGATGAAATAAGGATTAAACAGCTGCATGGAAGGGGGGATGGATTGATGAGGCCAGGGGACCAAATTTATGGTTTCACCAGAGATCCGGCAACATGGGTGGGTGGAGCGGTGGGGGGTTCCTGCACAAAAGTCAATACATCCAGAAACCCATTGTATGTAGACAGGCTTGTCTTGCTCCTCCACACCTCACTTCTCAAGTGTGACTGATTCTATTGGTCTGACTCATGCCGACAGCTTGTCTTGCGCGCCCCGAGGCCAGGCAGGGGGCATCATCGATTATCTATGCACTAACACATATCCCCAAAACCCAGACCTCGGCATCATGTTTATCTCTGAAATAGTGTGTTGTTACTTGGTCACCCTTTAAAATACACTATACAACATGAAGCGGGTCTAAAGATGTTGGTGAGAAGAAATGTGTTTGACTGTGATAACTTGTTTTGTGGTTCCAGATACGTAGCATTTAAATTTGTGGGGAAAAAAAGAAGAAAAGAAGCAACTTTTCGATGCATTAGTTGTGGATTTATATTTTGATGCCACAGAGACTGAAGGCAACTGCCACTGAGGTGAGGAGTTTCAAATTATAAATTTCCTTCAAAACATAAAATAATCCTCAATCTTTCCTGCTGCAAGTTGCAAAAAAAAAAACCAAAAAACAAACAAAAATCAAGCTGTTTCAAGCAACAGAGGAGAATCTACTTAACTGAAAACAAATTTGGGTAATGAGGTGGGAGAGCGAGGAACGCTGGCTTTCACATTGTTCTCCACAGGATGATGAAGTGCAATCAATGGGGCTGCAGTTTACCAGTGAGGCCAGCACTAACCGCTCTCTATCACAGTATCCAGGAGCATTGTAAAGTGTTGCTAAATGAATCAAAAGTCTTCATTAGGGGCAGATTGGTCTCCTGTGAGCATGGGGTTGTACACACATTGATCCAGCAGTGATGGACGACAGAGGAGAGACCCATTCGGACCATACGGTGAACGTAGAAGCCTGCTGGGCTTTACAGTAAAATTATTCAACTTTTGATACTGTTTGGTGCAGAATTTACTGATATAATATTCCACTGGATTTGGACAAAATGAGTATATGAAGGTGCGAACAAATTAGAAAAATTACTGTCCTATAATAAAATAAAAAATGTAAATATCACAACAACACTACAAGTGTTGTCTAGTCAGTGAATTTATGGAACGCTATAGGAACATTAGAGCAATAATATAGAGGTATACTGTCAGCTGAATCCATTTGCATAAGATAAATCACTGTAAGCTCTCTGTGGAGTACAGCACAGCATAAGTCCATATACAAATATTATAGTGGCATTTACATCGCTATAAAGCTTAAGAGGTAGAGAGAGTTAATTGAACCACTGAGGAGCATTACCAAGCAACAGCGCGGAAGAATGCGCATTGTGTACCCCCTGCTCATTGCATGTGTTCAAAGCAAATTAATTGAGTGGCCACTTGATAACTATCCACACAATACATAAAAATTACTGACAGCCAATTACAAACAGTTCAACTTCTGGCTCAGACTAATAACTGAATAAGCTGCAGCCACCTCTAAAAGCTGCATCGACCTGTTGGGAGGGGGAGGAGGAGGGAGTTAAAGCGGAGAGCTGAACTTTGGCGTCACTCACGGTGCTGAAATTGCGCGGCCCGCAGAGCTCTCCCTGGTACCGACAGTACAGCAGCATCTCCTCCAGCTGGTGTCCCAGCCGGTCCAGCAGTTGCCTCATAGACGGCTGGGATTCCCGGGGAGGAGGAAGAAAGTGGTTGAAGTCCAAAATCCGAGACAGCGGGGACCAGGGCGGCTCGCCCAACGCGCTCCCTCCATCGTCGCCCCTCAGAGGTGTGAGCGCCTCTCTCGCAGCGGGGGACACCTGCCAGTTCCTCCCCAAAAGTCCCAACCACCTCCCCGCGCTGAATATATCCGTCTTCTTCATTCGCCGCGGTAACAGGAGGTTCTGGTTACAAATGGTGACAGCGGGGAAAACGAGTCTTTTGGCGTACACCATGTGCGCCTTGGTGTACACGGGCGAGGAGAGCAGGTACCGCACTCTGTTTGAGGACCAGGTGAAGAGCAGAGCCAAAGCTGCCAGGAAAGCCAGCAGCCACGCAACTCTCCGGGGGTAGGAGCCGCTGAGGAAGATGTGCCTCAAGCCATGCAAGGTGGTGTGTTTTATGAAGAGCTTCCCGGCTTCAGCGAGGGAGTCCGGTCTCGGTTTCGATCCAGATGAGTCGCACTGGCACATTTTGGAGGACCGCTGGTGCGCGCTTCCAACATCGGTCCCGCTGTGGTCACGGTGGCTGAGACTAAAGTCGCCTCCGCGCTCACAGACGGCTGCTGTTGTTTGTGAGGAAGAAGACAAGGAGAGAGAGAGAGAGATAGAGAGAGAGAGAAGCGCACGCAGTCCAGCTCGGTCCTCTGAGCAGCAGCTTGAGGCTGTGATGGGGGAGTATTTTGTCAGTCGCGCAGCGCTCCCTGATCTTGTCCGAGGGGGTGCGGGGAGGGGGGGCAAGTTATTCAGAATGATCAGAATTATTCAGTGCGCTACTGCGCAGCAACTTGAGTCCCGGGGATTATTTCATCAAAATTATAAGCAGTTAGTCTCTGAAAATCTACAGACAAGCCCCAGGGGCAACGGAATTAGTTGAAATCACGCGGTTGTATTGTAATTACACCTTCCTGCTGTCTCCCTCCCTGTCTTGATTCTCAATTTTTCATCTGAGCGTCTCCTTCCACCTCAACCCTCACTCTTAAAACACACACACGCACACACACACACACACACACACACACACACACACACACACAAACACATTCTTCTCTTCAGACTATCCAGAGTGCTGTTTGCTGAATGAAATCATTGGCCTCAGTAGCTACAGACCATTTATCTTCCTTTTCAAGCCCATCAGACAAACACACAAATACACACACACACACACAAACACAACACACAGGCATGGACGTACACAACCCCACACACATGCAGCATAATCCCTCCTAGCTCACAAATTGTATTCTTCCTCAAAATTGAACACGGCATTATAGAAAGTAATGCTGTAGAGACTGTAGTCTCTTTCATTACGGTTCCACCAGTTGAATTTTAAATGTTGCAGATTCAAAGGCTGAGAACAAAAAAAAGACAAGGCTCACTGGGTGTTTAACATTTTGGTGACACTCAGGTGTAAGCAAAACTGGTTGACATTCCCAGCTGTCAGTTCTCGGATGCGTTTCAGTGAAAGATTTGAAATGTTATGGGGAAAACAAAAAAGGTCACGACGCTGCTGGTAAATGAATGCAAATCATGTCGCCTGTCTTTAAAGCTTCTCCCCAAGTCCCGAAAAGCCTAACTTAGATTTAATGGGATTTTTGACCCCGCGGTGCCCTGGTTTGGCTTTGATGGTGCTGGTTCATGCTTGGTTGGTCATCATCACACAATGTTCCAATCCCGAGTAAAAGTGAACACCATGCACGTCTGATTCTCTCTCTGCTCCTACTTTTGAGTACAGTGTGTGTGTGTGTGTGTGTGTGTGTGTGTGTGTGTGTGTGTGTGTGTGTGCGAGTAGTTTACTGTGTGACGAGGGAAAAGAGGTGAGAAAGAAATGGCGTGAATGAGAGGGGAAAGGGAGCGTGAATGAACTTTTGTCTCGTGTCATTGTCTGCTGAAAATGTAAAATCCAGTTTCTGGCAGCCTAGGTCATTTCTGTGATCAGGGAAAACAGTGCCATCTAGGGTTTGATGATCTTTTACTATGGATGATCTTACTTTGGAATATGATTTCCTTTTCACATGACTTGTACCAATTGCGCCATTGAAAGGTGCTATATTCAAAAAATTCAATTATAAAGGTTCAGTCACTGCTAATCAGCCCATTGTTAACTATTAAACAGCTAGCCCACAGCAGCTGACGACGGGAGTCATTGTTCTGCTCTGCAGCCTCGGCGAGCTTGGTGTAGCGGCACATGTACCAGTTCTCCACCTGAGCAGAACAAGTTGCAGACCGTCCGCGGGATGAGAGACCTGCCTGCAAGCCGGGGCAGGGACTCAACTTTCAAATTAAAATACACACATATAGCACCTCATGAAATTAATAACAGTGCTGTCCACACTAATACTCAATATGAACTAAGCAAAAAGTGTGATTGTTTGTGACACATTTTGTAAACAGAAAGCAGCATTCGGGCGACATCTCAAAGAAGCGCCCAACGGTGGAAATTCAGATCATGGATTGTGATTCTACCTAAAAAGATTGTCATGTGATTTTTTGAGAGGGTGAAGTCATCAGCTCATTTTTGCACCATGATCCCATGCAGATTAAACAAGCCATGCCTAGAGATTAGTTTAAAACCCTTCAGCTTACTTTAGTTTTTTGCCCTGTCTGATGATTTAGTGATGTCCCAGTGTATCATGTCAAAAATTAGACAGCAATTATCTCCAAGTTGTAATTGTTCTTTAATAGTTTTGTATACTTTATGTATCTTGGCAGGTGTAATGTTTTTGAAACCGGGAATGTTGTTGGTGGATGATTCTGCAAAACACAGAATTATGTTAAATTCCAACTTAAAAAGAAAAAAAAAACTTGCTTTCTATAACATCTACATTCATAACTTTACGGTTAGCAAAGATTGCAGTCAGAACAACATTAATAGCAGGTCGGCAACAGGGCGCATGTTCTGGTGTCCTGCATGAACGACAAAAAAAGATACAAACTCATCGACCAGCCTGATCACATCCTTAATTGTCTGCCTTGCTAAATAAAGGGCACACTACTTCATACATTACTTTGGATACTGGGCTGTTTTTTTTTTTTTAATGCAGACTCTAGTTTACCTACCCAGAGTCTCCATGATGGTGTACAGAGAATAAACATGACACAAAATTCAAGCACTGCAAAGAACAGAAGATGAGATCAGGCAACCGCCAGCAGTTTAATCTCCCTCCATGTTTCTGGGTTCACACAGGACACAGCCTGCTTACTCATACTCTCATACTCTCCCTGGCAATGTGCTGTAGCACACGTCATAATGTCCCTTCTGAGGACAATCAACTCTTCTACTCGGGCAATTACTCATGTTTTAACGGGTGGGGGTGTCACAGGGAATGGTTGCTCAAGTGTGGGCCTACGATGGCTGCTGAGTGAAATACCATCATCGCATATTCAAGAGTTGTACCATGAGCAGACAGGATATCCTTGACTGAGTGCAATTGTGTGTCGTGTACAGAGTGCTGACATGCCTGTGAACAGGAAAAGTAAGAAAGTGAGAGACAAACATGAAAGAAGATCCAGCACAGACAGGGGAACAATGGAAGTTTAAGGGTAAACTTAAGGGTGGGAATATAGATTATTTGTAACTTAAAAACATGGTGGGCGGCGCATCAGCATTCACCTGACATGGATCCTGACGCTTTTGGCATTTAACAGCATTTGTTCAACCCCCGTTTCCATAGCCAGCTCATCAAGAGGGAGACATATCGGAGGAGAGGCTCTGTGCAACAAGCTAATCCGTCTGGGTGAAGGGATAATGATGTACTTGCTTGACAGAGAAACACAATCCTACGAGTGTAACAACAACAGAATAACAAATGCACGCGGCTATGAAACCGCAGTTAGAGAGTTTCACTAATGAGCCCATTATGAAAGCAAACAGGGATATTTGTTCAGAGACATATCTTTAGTCGAATAATACCTATGAATCTCAGACACAAATTAATATCATGTTTGACTGACTGCATCTTAAAATACACAATGAATTTACTATTGGATAAAGTTGAAATATTGTCCAAATAGACCTTTCACTGATTCAAGAGTGAATAAAGGAAAATAAAAACGAAATCCAATGAAAAAAGGCGGCTTGCTTGATTACTATTGGGCAGAAAAATGCAGACTTTGGCTAAAACACTATTGATTTTTCAATGTTCATACTCCCATTGCAGATCTTTGAGTCTATCAAAACACCTGCTCACTTAATTTTTCAAAGAACAATGAGTTCAGGCATCCCACGGCTGTAGCTTTAAAAGGAAACACACATATGGCTATTTCTATAATCACAGACACTTTGATCTTCATCTGAATATGAATCTGTCTCTTGCAAAGTCATTTCAATTATGTTATTGAGAACTGTTAATGATGGGGACTGTCATTAACACACTGACTGTGTGCAGAGTAAATTTATGGACACATTTTAAAGTTCAGACCCGTCAGCAGCACCACAATGAAACAAAAAGGGATGTAATTACAGAAACATTCTCAGTTCACAAATGTCAGTATCCATTGCAAACTGATGTCATGAATTTCCATCACAGGCTATTAAACACCACAGAGTATTAGTTGCTTGATTGCTAGGAGCTAATGTGAATGAAAGTAATCAGTAGATGTCTGTTTTTGGGGTGGATTTTTGCTTTGACAGTTTCTCTAAATGAGAAAAGACCTCAGTTTCAAACAGTGAGGCCAGTGAAGCAGTGAATGTTTAAAAGCCAACTGAAGATAAATGAAAGAATCACAGACGAGAACAGAAATGTAATGGCTGCCACTTGACGTCGTATCTTATCAGTCATTTTAGTAAGATAGCTGAGATCCCACCTTTTGGCATGCAGTGTGTGCCATGCTCAGTGATGAACTACATGCAGTATTCTTCTTTAAAACCACCACCTTAAGTAATCAAACTTGCGGTAGATTTTCAAAGATAATGTACATCACAAGCTCTGATCTTTAATGTATTTATATATATCTACACACATATGTAACACACTTCAGTCTCCTTTATTATTTGTGTTTTTGTTTGCAATATGTATTTATTTACTTATAATTCATGCCTTTTTCTCTCTATTCTCTAGTCTTGCTTTACCCTTTTTCCAAGGTTTTCATGTGTACATGCACAAATGCCTGACCTGAGTGGATGTGTTGGGAATAATACAGTATGTAATAAATTGTTCAATATTGTACATACAGTACCGACACTGCAGGCTGTTATACAGGGGCTTTCTATTGTGCATGACTATGTGCATGCAAAAGGGGTAAGTCTTTTTCTCTGCAGGAACTGGGTGCACTGGTGCATCCACCTCTGCATGTATATTTGTATTTTGATGAGTCTGCCTGTAAATAAATCTGTAGATACTGGAAAGACACATGTCTGTATATTGTGGTTTTTTTTTTTCTTCATAATTTATTTGTACATCGTGTGGGTGGTGGTGGGTTAGTAAAAGGGTTTTGGAAACTGGGTTGAGGCATTGGTTGGTCTGAGGAACAGGTAAGAGAAACAATATGCAGTTGTGGTCACAGCATGAGGTAAAACAGCCATCTAACATGCCTATGTGCAACATTAAAATGAACTTTTATGCATCTACCTGTGGATATACTCATGAGTACTCTCAATGAATAAATAATTGCATAAAAAGAACTACATTACCTGCCAGATGACTCTATGGAATGGATTTACAGCTACTGAGATCACAAATAAATGAAAATGTTCTATTCTCTTTATCTGAAAAGTGAGTGACAGGAGTGACATGAATATCAACTGTGATACTACGAGGACGCTGAGGGGTAAATTAACCTTTGAGTTCCATGTTGTGTAAGTGTGTCTCACTGCATGCACTGATGGTAGTCTGTTTGCAAGAGCTCTGGGTTGCCGAGACACTCGGCAGTTAATCAAACTGTCATTCTAGGTCCAGATCAGGGTGGAGCTGGCCAGCCTGGACCTTGACATGTGTAGAGTTAAAACTACATGCCACAAGACGAACAATGCCGCCCAGTTCCCCTCCCAACTCCTCTTCTCCTCACCACTATGTATTAAATCTACGGGACTGTGCACACGCTACCTCTATCATTACCTCTCTTCTCCCTGTTTACTCTCAGTACAGTTCAACCCCCACTGTCTATTTGCCAGAGCATAAAGACAATGCATTTTCCCTCATCCTCCCATTCTCCACCCTGTGTCTTAAGGTTATACGTCAACACTCCTCATACACATCTTTGTACTTTGCTCTGCCTCTCTCTTTCCTCCTCTTTCTGTGATCTCCATATTCTCTCTGACTCTTTTGGTTGCTGCTGTGTCTTCTGTGTCTTCTGTCTCCTGCTGGGAATATTTGGCGCCAAGTCATTCACAAGGGAGCAGGCAAAAAAAAAAGAGAGAAAGAGAGAGAAAGAGAGAGAGATATAGAGAGAGAGAGAGGGAGAGGTAGAGGGAGGTGAAGGATGGAGCAAAAGAAGAGAAATGGGATGGAGCCATGGGGAGCAGCGGCGGTCAGGGTCCTGTAGCTGTGGGGGCTGACAGAGGAGCAGGTGGTGATTTACAGAGACAATTTTGAGGATAATTGTGTACATGATCTGCTGTATGGGACAAATGTCACAAAGGCCACTTTTCCAGTAGCCTCTCAATTTCCTGGGCTATAAGGTTGAATTAAATACTGCGTCAGCTAAGTGCCGCTCTACTGTAAAAACAATATTAGATGAGAGTCAGTAGAAATAGCTCAGGAGCTCACTGAAAGCTTGTGAACACAGAGAACTTCAGGCTGTGACACTGAAACAAAGCTGAATGCTGTGTGACACTGTCAAAAGCACTCTGCACATGAAAAGTATTAAGAGTTGCATTGTGCTGTAAAAATATACCCTTGGTTTTTAAACTATTAGAATTTGATTTGGCTGCTCTGAACACAGCATAGTCAGTATTGAGAATGAGTAGAACATGTCAAGCTGCTGCATTGAACACAGTGCAGACTTACAGTAATTATATAGTACAATATAGCTCACATGTTGTCAGTATCTTTAGCAGCCCTCCCGTGTGCCTGTCATTCAGGGTGCACATGAGAGCATGCCACGTGCATGTTCCAACAAATAAAGTTTACGTCTAACAGTATCACTCCACCGTTAGACATTCCTTCCATGCACTTGCTATTACATCACTCAAATACTCTCATCCGCAGTCCCAATTAATCCCAGTCAAAACACATGCTCTGGTGGCGAAGGAAGGGAAGACTGCTCCTTCTTCTTCTTGTGGTAATCATTAAAATGGCACTTTCCAAGAAAAATACAGTGCTTAATTACTTTCCCAGTCCGACCATCATGTAACTGTTTTGGCTGAGCGCAAGCAACAGGACTGAGACTGCAGTTCACTTAATGGCCACTGGTGTCATTAATAAGAGAGGTGTAGACTTTTGTATATCAGACTTTTATTAGATATTTTATTTCATGATTAATTATGTTTTGATACATAATTTTTAAAGAAATTTTGAGGCTTGGTGTATCCTACAAGGATTTCATTATCGTTTTTTTTTTTTTTTTTTTTTTTTTTTTTGTTTGTTTGTTCTTTGTTTCTTTTGCATAGTTTAAGCGTCAAGTGATATAAATGTAGTTGACAAGAGTGTAACAAACTGCCCACTATAATTATTTTGGCATGAATATAGTCAGATTTTAAACCACCAAATATCAGCACAAACATATTGGACATGGGTGAGCTTGGTCTAAAAATACTGAAATTGCTGTGGGTCTTTGAAAGCCCATGTTGACCCATTTTACAGTGATTGTACATTAGAGAAGCTATAGGGCTCTTTTAGGCACAGTGTGATGCCTTTGAGTTGTTAAAACTAGCTACTAGTTAAAACCAGCATGTAAAGCCCTGCTGTGGTAAACATTCTGCTGCATTGAAAAACTTGAAATAAACTACAGTATTATCACTGTGGTGTGCACAAGTCAGCCTCAGAACAGATGTTTAAATACTGTGAATAGCTGGAGTGTGGTAACCACTGTGCTGAACCAGATGGTTTCCAAAGCCACCGTGTGTGGCAGCACCACCATAGTGACTTGTGGTGCATCAATGCATTAATCTGAAAATTGATTCAAGAGCCTTACTGTATAAGTATCGTTGCTGAATGGAGCAGATTTATATTTACAGCTCAAGGGGCAGTAAGAGTATCCCTGCCTGCACGGGGAAACACAGGATGACACAGCTAATTTATCTCGGCAGCATCATGACAGCTGGGCTGGAGAGAGTTTGGGAAAGGGGAAATGGTTCTGATGAATGACTTTCAGAGTACGGCCGCTAGCAATAGCAAACAGTCTCCCAGTCCCCACAGGCCTGATGCCTCCTATTTGCCGCTCAGAGAGAAATGAATGAATGGCCCTTTGTGAAATAAATGGTCTCTTTCTGCCTGACATTTACAAATGAATCCTTCTGGTAAAACCAAATCCTTCCATTTGTTCTATTAGTTGTGGAAGTGATTCTCCTGTGCTGGTGCTCAAAATTCTGTGGTTGTCAAATCCACACACAGCAGTGGTGATTTAAGAAATGTATGAACATTTTGGGGAACATGCTTATTTGCTTTTGTTATGAGACAAAGATGAAATGATTGATATCAGTCTTGTCTGGGTGGTATGCACAGGGCTGGAGTCAGGACATTTTTTAGCAGGAAATACTTTATGTGCTGTCAACAACTGGGTGCAGCAACTGCATGTAGCTTGTTGTCACAGTGGAATCACCAGGTTTGGTGATATCTGGAGTATATGGTAGTTAAATAAACTCTTTTGCATCCATTCATAGCACCTTTACATAAATTCCTGTAAAATTACAAACTGCCATTTCTATATTTTTGTTTGTGTAAGGATTAAATAAACAACATATGGTTGAATAATTTGTGAGCTTTAGAGATTTTAGAAAGTGTATTTTTATGCTAAAATTAAACTAAAAACATTCTTACTCACCTAATATTTTATAAACACACAACACAGAAATATTTCCAATAAAAATCCCCTTTAATTTGGTTATTGAAGAACTGTGACCACAATGTGGACTGAGCAGGTCATTTAACAGTTGAAAAATGAACCTGTCAGTGTTCTCTGGTGGATAAACAATGTGATTGTTACACTGTTTTTAAATTAACTAATTAACTCAACAGCTGACATATATTTGCAAATACATATTAGTGGTCCATATATCAATCCAACTGATTATTAGTTGGGCTCCATTTGATATCAATATTCTCATTTTACTCTTGGAAATAAAAGCAAGAAATATTTCTTTAATACCTTTGAAGGGGCACTTGTAAGTTTTCTCTGCCACTGAGAGTGGATTCTTGTTGGGAGCTGGTGGTAGCAACTGTCGCTTGACAAGAGCTTCAAGCATCGTTGTCTTTATACTACAAGAAGTTATAATACGTCCTCTGAGCACAATACATCTTCAAGGCAGACTGGAGGCAGTCAGTATCGGAAAGAGATGAGCCGAGCTGGGGCTAGCTCGTTAGCGTGCTAACTTGAGCAGATGAAAAGACAAGATCGAGACAAGACAAGTCTTAACATTGGCTTTGCCTTCCATTCCTGGAGACGGCTCTTGGAGAGTAAAGGAATGAAGTTTGATTCTGAACTTGCAACGTTTCTTCTAGACTGGTAAGTAAACAACTGTTAATGCTAACGCTGACTGTGTAGCAGTAGCAAAATTTACAAATAGATCCTTTAATAACTTTCAGTCAAGGATGGCAATGGACATACCTCCACACCCTCCCATTAGCCATGCCTGTAAGTGAGTGAGGAAGGACAAACATAAAACACACACAAACATGACAGGTGTGGCAACATACACACCAACATCAAACTCAAATGCCAACGGTAAAAACAAAGTTTCCATCTCCTTCTGAAAATATACATCAATCCAGTTTGTTTTACAAGAAATACACACCTCCAGCGCCACCTCCCCCCTCCCTGACAGACAAGTTGTATCATAAAAGTCTAAACCTTTCAAAATATTACACCAAGCTCACTTTTGATTTTCAATTCAGCAGAAGTATGATCAAGAACTTCTCAACCAGCAAGATCCTCAGAAGATATCCTGTCATCTCCTATTAATATCAGTCCCTATCCAGTTTCATAACAGCTTACAATCACAGGCTCTTAAACTGCTATTAACCAGCATATCCTGACAGATGGAAAACAAAGAAACAAATCACTACTTTGATTTCTTGCCTGGATGTATTGCTTTTATTCAAACTACTTCGCCAGAATTTATAAAGGTTCAAATTCTGTGTTTGTTCTCCTTGTTTGCTCTTCTTGTTTTGCACCAAATACTCTGGCAGCTTGTTAAACTGCTGGCAAGAGGTTAGTGTGTGTGCATGTGTGCATGTGTGTGTGTGTGTGTGTGTGTGTGTTACACCTTATGTCAGGGGGATGTCAGACATGCAGTGAAAGCAGGGCTAACGAAGGAGGGTCGATGGTAGTCCAACTGGCTGACAACTCTCTGGGAAAACTGACACACACACACACACACACGTACACACCCACACCCACGTACACACAGAGGGAGATCAGACTGCCAGAAAGGATGAAACAGACAGTCCAAAGCCAGCTGCACAGTGGGTTGCACTTAGATGGATGTTTCATTTTGATTTCATTTTGGTCTGCTGTATAATGGTCCCTCGGGAGATACATTTACTGAGAGCAATATGATAGCTGATGTCTTCCATGAGCGTGTATTATGTATGCAGGTGTGTTTGTGTGCAAAGTTGGTCGCTAATTGCTGCCATGATTTATTTGCTTTTGTCCCCCTAATAACTCCTGGTCTGAAGCTGGCTGAACAATGACATCCTGTGATAAACCTCAGAACAGGGAGGTGGAGATTTGAATGAAGAAGGCACACCTCCCCGCTGATATCTGTAATTCTTTCACCGTATGTTACTTAGGAGACATTATTGGTGTTAAGATTTGCATCAGCTATCCTTATTAGGTTGTGGCGTTGAATAATATAATCAGCCCTTCCTCTATTATTGCCCAAAGGCAACAGCACCAGACCCGCAGAAACCAACTTAGAGATCCTGGGATGAAACAATAACCACTAAATCAATAGATGTCACGATTTTCAGCAGAGGGACCCAAGAGCACGACTCAGGAGGCAGATATAAAAGTAAAGAGATTTTACTTAGAAAAAAAAACACAAGGATACAAAAATCCAAGCATGCAAACGAAGTACAAAGGGTCAGGCTGAAGCAAAATCCAAAGAATAAAGCCGTGGTCCAAAACAGGATCAGGATCAAAAACAGGCAAAGATCAGAGCGCTGGAAAGATAAGTTACATAATGTTGCTCCATGTCTGCTGGATGTGTAAATGGGCAATTTTGTGTCCTAACTATACGACATAACAACTTTACACAGTGACATGTCAGGATTACACGTCTGCCTTGACGTTTAGAGGCTTGTCCGCCACCTAGTGGCCAAAAATGGATTTGTGCAGCTTTAAGTTTGGTTTGGCTTCTGATCCATATAACCACTGAACAACACAAGATGTTTGTTAAAGGAATGTTGCAGAGTGTGTGTTACAGAGCAACTGCTGAGCTTGAACTGATGTTCTTTTGAAACATCTCTTTTCTGATTCCACGTACTTGAACGATGCTGAGAAAAGGTTGTTTTTTTCGGCAAAGATAGTCAGTAATAGATTATTACTTAACTTTGAAGGTCTGTCTGCACATCTGAGCATACACAAGCACACATCCAGGCATGTGAACACAGACACAGAAGAGAAGCAGAGCAAGAGAGCAAACCTTTTAGCCAGTACTCTTAAACAGACAACACCTTTCTCCTTATGGCTCCTCCATTCTGTCATTTGCAGCCAAAGATTTTATTTCAGCTCTGATATGAAGTACAGTCCTGTAGGAAGCCATTAAGGACCTCTCATCAGCCTAATTAGCTACTAGTAAGTGGCTATTGGCCCTGTATAGGACACTTGTCATACGTCTTATTCATATATAATTGCTCCAACAAGGCTGCGGTATCCCTCATTTTCACATCATTAGGAGTCATTTATCTTAGTCAGGGAGTAAAGTGAAAGTTCTGTCCTTTCGTTTATGCCACTTTAATGATTAATTAGCATTTGTGTTATGAAGTGTTGGCTGATACTGTAGAGAGGTATCTGTCCAATTTAAATGACGCAAGCTTTATATCCCATTGGACTCATCTTAACAGGGAGTGAGTGCTGCTGCACCTCTTGTCACCAACCTCCAAGGAAGACTGATGAGAGGTTTAATTAAAGTAGGTGGGATCTGAGAGAGGGAGGGATGGAATGAGAAGTGAAATAGAGAATGAGTGAGGGATGGGTTTCTGCCAAGGCCATCCACAGCAAACAGACCACAGCGCATGTTTGATTTGTAATATTTATTTTTTAATCCTCACAGAAATAGAGTTTAATCCCTCAGGAAAACAGTTCTTTCAAAAAATGCAACCACTGTGTTTCCACTGGCAGCAGCTCTGCTTCGACGTGATGCTTTAACTGGATGGCGGTCACTGCAGCTCAGAGGCTCTGATGCTGCACTGTGGAGGGAATCAAAGGGCTCTTTAGAGATGGGATTAAGTATATTTCTGAGTGATTTCTTATAAGCAAAAAGAAAAAAGGAACAGCATGCGGTACCTCAGTGCCAAAAGCTCAATGAGATCCAGTTTAGGTTCTGAAATCATTGTAAAACACTGCCCCCTTGTGATCACTGTTTGAAATAGGTGCATGCCAGTGAGAGTGGAATTATACATGCTCGCAAGCAAATTGAATTGCTGGAAAGCCTTGAAAAAAAAGTATAAAGAAGATGAATATCACAGCTGTCAGTTTCACTAATTAGATCAAACTGTTTTAACTCAGAAATGACAGGAGAAGCATTAGATATAATTTTATCTAATGTCAAGTGGATGTAAAAATTCCAAATGCAAATTTATTTTGTAACCTCTGCATTCAGCATTACGCTAAAATGTAAATGTGATAAGCTACAACTGTGCTTAAAAGAAGGCACCTTTGAACTTCTGTCCTGAAAACAGCTAATAATGGCCGAGAAGATGAGAGAAAGTCACAGACAGCTATCTGAATTTCAGTGTCACCATAAATATTTAATGATCTTGTGCTGTCACCTCTCAGAGGGGAGGAGGCAGTTCAGCAGTGCATGCTTTTTTCAAACGCAGACACTGTAATGACCAACTCTCTGACTGAGCCCATACTTGTGCTTAATCAAACTAATTTCCATAACCTGAAATTTGAAATCCATTATTTCAGTTCAGTATCTTCACACGGGGTCAGGGGCGACTAAAAAAACAACTGACACAACACTTCGGTAAACGCTTCATGTGCTGATGAGGCAGTGCTTGCTGTTCTGCAAAGATGCATGTGCTGTGTATCAACTAAGCTTGCACGTTGTTGTGTTACTTTCGCCTGATGGATCTGAATTTTTTAACCGACTAATTAAGCAGTAAGAATTGAACATAGATCAGGCTCCAAAGAATGCATCTAACTTGTACAATGGCAAATGAAATGAATTGGCAAAATGGCTATATATTACAAACAGGGGCACAAAAATCAATTTCCATTTGAGGAAGTGACAGTTTAATTAGGCTAATTGCAAAAGGTGTAGAGCAACCGTTGCTCCACAAGTGACTGGAACCAATTGGTTTTAGTACACACTCGAAGTTGGCAGTGCTATATTCAGTTAATCTTTGTTCCTTGTTGGTGGAACATATATTATGATCTACTTTGCTCTTTTTTTTAAAGACAATTTACTAACACCTAATTTTTCATGGCACATGCTTGAAGATAATTACATTACACTTTCCCTGATATAATCTCTTCCCAATGTCTGCTTAAAAGAAATGTCGAACCGTATCAAGTGTTTACAGCTCAGCTCCAGATGACGAGGCAAGCTCCTGCTTCCTTTCTCTGAATATAAAATATTCCTATCTGCCTATCTGTCTGTCTGTCAGAGCCTCAGCCCCGAGCATACAGACTGATGCTCTTGACGAGACAGGAGAAGGGCGTAACCAGAGCCACTGGCTGTTTCTGATGCTGAGCTTGGGAGAAAGGCAAGCTGTATCTAATGGGCTGGGGCTGGAACAGGAAGCAGGGATTTGGATCACTGTTCAGAGGGGGGCTCACATTCTGCTCCGAGACAGAATCGGTGCAACCTGAACCGACTATCTGCAAGGCGGTAGCCAAGATTCACCACTGACCCAGCCCTGAGCAAGAGCTCAACGCAGTGTGCACACATACACAGGCAGACACAGTGAAACATACTTTCTCATGCACAAACACCAGACAGAGTTGATGGACAGAGAGACAGAGAGAGAGATGAGGAATGGACAGCAAACCCCAGAGACTGAGAGAGACAGAAAGCAATCAATCTGCTCACCTCCCTTTCCCGCCCCTTCTCAATATACCAACAATGGAGTCTGCAGGACCATTAGTGGCTCTTTAGCAGATATAATAAACAGGCTCTGGCAGGAGTTCACGGTTCTCCACACTGGGAACAGTGGCATTGCCAATTGCCACATTATACAAAATAAATACACTGTATTGATTTGCTGTTCAGAAGAAAAGGATAGCAGTAATACATAATGCATGCTGTTGTGAGTGAGTTAGCCTGCTCTAAAGGTACAACCAAGCCGCTCCTACATGACACAAAGGTTTAGCTAACCTGTTAGTGATAATGCTAATCTCTCTATTTCCCCATGTGATTGCAAGTGTTATATAATTTGGTCCCATTTTCTGTTAAATGTTTTATAAGCTGTAATTAATGGCCAAAAAATCATTTACTAATGCTTTATAGATCGTTGTGGGTCGCCACGTTGTGGAAAATTCTCCATCATGACACTAGTTTTACCACTCATCTTCTGGAATAGGGTTTCAGGGCATCTGGACCAATATCAATTTATTAACTGCTTATCAACATTTGGTATAACCATTTCTTAACTTTTAAGTTTGAGTTTAAGTTTGCTGTTGATATGCTTGCAACATAGCACAATTGTAGAAGGAACAATACAGTAAATGTGAAATGATGGTAAGAGCTGTTTATCACAAGCTGTTGCTTGGTGGATTGAGCAGCAAGTTGCTGCTGATGCATGAAAACATGCTGACAAGCTTGACTTGGAGTTAGCTGGTTGTAGTTGGTTAGCAGCTGGTAGCTGGGGATATTTTAGATGAAAGTGAATAAAACATATTACAGAGAGTTGTGTTGAGTGTGTGGGTGCAGAAAGAATGGGGTTGTTCTGGGACACTGGAAGACAGTTGGAGGGCAGCTTCAACGAAACACTGGTTATTGAGAGTTTGCCAACCTGATGACCCTCTTGACTTGCCTGCACTCTCACTGTCACACACGCACACAAATTCATTTTGACAGCATGTTCCTTTATTTGGTAAGGTAAAGGGTCATAATTCACTCAGAGTTGTGGCTAGTGGTGAGATTAGTGAAACCAATAATAAAGTGAAGGTGGCTGGACATCCGAGCGTGGCTGGTACTGAGATGAATCTGCCTTGAAAGCCAGTCGGGTCAGCCACTGTAATTTAACTTGGGCAAATACAGGGCAGACATAAGGCCGGGTCATGCTGCCAAGTTTCAGTTTTTTCCTTGGGTGACGATAGGATTCAACAATAGATATAACATGTAACTACTAGTGAGCCTAGTGGAGCCAGATAAATAGGGATGATGGCTGGACTACTGAGCAGAACAGGGCATTAAGATGATACTGCCTATCAAGCCAGTTGGGCCAGCCACAGCAGCTCAGACTAAGCAGATACAGCGTAGATACAAGGCTGGGTCAAGCCGCTGAGTGCTCTGTGCTTGGATGAGAGTAGGAGTTAAAGGAAGCTTAAAGATACATTAGATTAGGACTGGAGAATAGTGTTGCCTGTCATGGGGCCCAGCAGATTTACAACAGCACAGCCTGATACTCACTGCTCGGCCTAGTGATTGGTCAAAACATGATTTAATATGAAACTGTGAAGGGAAGATGTTTCCATTCTCTTGTTTGAATAAAGACTTTCTTGCATCACTGTGGCCTGTTTAAATAAAATGTTCTGGTAATATTGTGGTTATAAATGCTGCTAAACCATTAATAAAGGGTCATGGGTTTCTCCATTTCTAATGAGCTATTAGTAAAAGAGCCATTAGGGTTTGTGTATCCACTGTACAGTCACTGCCATGGCCTGCACTCGAAATCAAAAATACTGTGTGGTTGCATTGCATCTGTTACTGCAGGTAGAAAAAACACTGAATTTCAATATGATCAAAGATATCCATCATCTTTGATTTTGAAATGTAACATCACTTAAAAATATCTCAGTGTGCTATTGTATAATCAGTGTTATCTGCACTAACCCCCCCCCCCCCCCCCCCGCAGTTTATATCACTAAATAACTGAGTGGGCCCAGAAAGACACTTCAATTAGTGTCTTACAGGAGAGGTTTTCTTTAAATAGCTGGTTATCCAATCTTTTCTGAGCATTATCAAGGCAACACAGAACACTTTCTGAATTTGCTATGGAAACAAAGTAACAAAACAGAGAGCAGTGGTTTATAATTGCTGCAGGGAGGTGCATGAGCTGAAGGAACAATCAATGATTATATTAGTGGGAGGATGTAATACAGAGGGGTTCAAGTTCATGACAACAGCTATAATTAGTCCCATTAGACCAGACAAAGAAATGATTACTTGTCACTTAGATGTTTAGCCTACTGGAGGAACTACTACACCTGAAACCTGCAGACATGCACACATTATATCACTTAAAAATGATATAATGTACAACAAGACTCACATACTGTCCCCACCACCAAGGCTACATCTCACACAAGCATGTGCAGAGCTCCCTAAAAAGATGGTTATTTGCTAAGTGCTGTTATGAAGCAATGTTAATGACACCAGAAAAGGGTTGAAGTATTTAATTTGCTCTTTCAGATTCACATTAATCCTTCATCCAACTTTGATGTCAGTGGTTAAAGTCTTTCATAAATGTACTTGGGGGAGGCCTTGGAACTGATCGATGTGGTTTGTTCTGAAATTAGTTATCTCAGAAAGATATGTAACTGTTTAACTCTTCTCATTACCTTCTCTTTACAGAGACAGTGTCAGGTATAACATTAAATGTAAGTTGCTTGTATCGTTCTGATCAAAAACAGCAGCCTAAAGCCTAACTGAAACTATGCTTACTAAATGTGTGGCATGTAAGAAACAGTCAAAGACACTGTTGTGCAATAGATTTATAACTTACAACCTTTGTCTAATTATTCATTATTCATAATGGACAATTCAGATCAATGATTGTTTGAAAATAATTGGTTTCGTAAGGGCAAAAGTACAGCTGATCTGAATGCAAGAATCACAGTTTCATGATAGGAAGCATCTCATGTAATTCCAAGTAAGACATTATGAAAGCAAGAATGAGTTTTAAACTGCACCATGGCAGTAACGCCTGTCATTCAATAAAGCCGGGTCACTGACTCCCTCTCATGCTAATAAAATGGCAGACTGCACTTCAGTCGCAGTACTTTGTCTTTTAAAAAGCATATCAACAGAGGATGACAGCTGGTCCTATTTCACCTCAAGGACATTGGCCATATCCCCCACTTTTTTCCATTTATGATACTGATTGCTCGACCTGGGCATATTTCAATTTTTGGCTGGATAAGACACTGAAACCCGAATAAAAATATGCAAAGTAAGATCTACAGTGTGCTGTCAAAGCAACATTTTGCTCTGTTTTTGTGCTAATATTAAGTCATGCTGCCTGTTTGTGTCAACATGCAGTATATGCCCTCATAGTGAAGGTAAATTTGTAAAGTCTGCGAGAGAATTCCTCCAAGACAAAGAGAGCTCTGTGATGGAGACACTATTTTTAACCTTCATAAAGTTCTTTTTGTTCTTTTCTAAATGATATTCTTCACTGCGGCAATGATTTGGTGTCACTGCAGGATCGTTAATTTCATCTGGCTTGCACACGCTGTCCAACACAAAGAGAGAGAATGACTTTAATAATTTGCCCTTTTTGAGTATCTGCCATGGTCCGATAGAACACATTCACACCTCTCTTTCACATTCAACCACATCTTCGCCATTCAAGACCTTCATTTCACATTGGCACGCCTGTGTTCCCTAAACTCAAGAGTCTGTGTTATGGCTGACGGATGCAGCCCTCTACAGCTCTCAACTTCTGAAGCTTCCAACCTCATAATGTCAGAGCTACTTTCAAATGTGATGCTGTGAAGCCTCTAATGATAAATCACCTGTTAAGACAGCCCTTCAATGTTTGATGTTATGTCACTCTGCTTGTCTTTGCTTTTTAATCTTCCGTGACATGTAAAGAAATTAGTTTTTGACAGCAACATTTTATATAAATAAATTCATATTTTCTATCTCATACAGACTCATGACATTGATTTTAATGATAAGTTCATGCCTTTAAAGAAATTACTTTTTTCATTATCGATTAATCTGCATTTTATGTTCCCAATTATTCGATGAATCATTTACTAAATTGTAAAAAAAATGTCAAGACCAACGATCCATAACCCTAAAATGTAAATTAATAGCCAAAGAAGACCAATAAAACCAGCAAAAAATCTCCTTATGGAGCTATAACCAGTGATTTTTCAGAATTCTTGCAAAAGAATTAATTACTAAAAATGACTTACTGATTATCAAAACAGTTGCCAATTATACTTATGTCGATTAACTAACCAGTTAATCGAATTATCATTTGGCCACTAGTAATTACAACTTCCACTACAGCTATTCTAATTGTAATACTACAAACCATGCAATAAATAATGATAAAAATAAACTGTACATTAACAAAGAAAAAAAAAATCATGTTGTTATCAGGTCTAAAATGGGAACGGTGTATCATGTACATGCATTTACACACTGATATAATTGCATGGAGCTTTAGTTCATGTGACTCTAGTACATCCATTAGCAGTCTGCACATACCTATCTATAACTGTGCAAAGGTCAAGCAAATCAATAGACCAATAGCTGGATATTGTCAACACTACTTGTAATTCAGTATTCCTCTTGAGTGCTGTCTGCTGTGCACAGACAAGGAATGTGAGTCTCTCAAGAAGCCGCCCTTAATTTTGATCTGAGCAAAGCAAAGATTTCTTCAGTGCCTGATTAATTCAATAACAACTGCTGTATGCCAAGTATGCCACTTTAAGTAATGGAACCTGCTTTTATTATGTCAGCTTTTTTTTTTTTTTTATTTACAATGGAGTTTCATTAAAGCAGACACGCTGACTTAGAGAAACATTTTTATTTACAGCAATGACTCAGGATTGTAAGAAACTGAACTGAACTGAATTACCTCACAGCCGTAAATTAACTCTCTCTACAGTATCAGTGATTTCCTACAAAGTCCTCCTTTTCTCTTTTTCTTACTATCCTGGCATTACAGTTTCAGGTTTAGTAAAAGGTTTTACAGGACGTTGTCATTTTATTATAATGAAACCTAATAGAAGATAGCACTTGATGAAATCCAGTGGCCTTCCTCTCTTCCTTATTTGGACCACATTCAAATTTTAGAAAACCACATAAAACATTACTGATCAATCAAATCCATCAAGTCTACCAGACGCATATAAAATACCTCTTGAATATATGAAGCACCAACTTACCTTGATGTTTTCGAATTTAGACTCTGCTGATTCCCAGAAAGATCAAATATTTGAGACTATTTTGAAATATATTTTTTGCTGTGAGGTCTCTGTGTAACTTACTTCTCTGAAGTTCTCGGGGCCACACTCTAAGCCTCTGAAGTCACACTCCAGCAGAATGTCCTCTATGCGGTGTCTAGTGCGGTTGTAGAACTCATCCAGGCTGAAACGAGAGCCCGGCGGGCGGTCCGGCTCCGGGGCGAGCGGAAACCCTGGTGCCATGCCTTCTTCGAAGCCCAGCAGGGGGCCCATGAAAATCAAGTCGCTGTAGCTCATCTGAGATTTCCGAATGAAGTTGTAGTTACATATGGTGACAGCTGGAAAGGTCATGTTGTTGGCCACTCTTTCATCCAGCATGGTGATGTAATCGTACTGGAGATAGTATATGACCCTGTCAGCTACCTGGAACAAGAAAGCGGACAGGGCCATGGTGAAGACCACCGCCCACAAACCCTGACGAATACCAAACCTCTTGTTCTCCACGAACACATGGTTTGCGCCGTGCAGTGAGCAACCGCTAAAGAAAGCTGCAAGGTCGTCCACCTCGCTGACGTTTTCTTCCTCATCATTGTAATCATCCACCTGACTACACCCATCCAGGTAGTCCTGTGAGTCCCCGTCGCCGTAACTCTTCTTCACGCGCTTGTAGTGGTCATCAAAACCATCTTTGCCATATCCTCTGCTGGGCTCGTCATCGGCAGAAAAGGAGATGGTGCACATGATTCGGACAGGCATGGTGGCAGGATGAATAAGTTAATATTGCTTGTAAATAAGATAGCAATCTGAAGCCAGGAGTCCAGTCCTCAAAAATTCCAAAACAGTGAGGCAATGAAGTGGTGGTACGATACTGACACAAAACCATCAATTGAAATAATCCTGGTTTTCACCAACCAAACACAATAAGAAAAGAGTATTCTGCCGCAAACTAGTCTGACTCTCAAAGTGAGATGTCACTCAAAATATAGACCCAATCAAACAAAACCTGTCTCAGACAAAGTGAAAACATTATCTGTAGTAAAGTATTCAAGAGACTCCGTTCACCACCATTAACATCTACTCTGAGTTGAACTGAGATACCTTGCCTGGATTTGTCCTTGCGTCTCAGGGGCAGACCCATCCCTTAGAGCAATTTTGAAAGAGAGAAGAAGGAGGAGAAGAAGAAGAAGAGAAGGAGTAGGAGGGGGAGAATGAGGAGGGGAAAGAAGGTGAGGCCATGAAGAGTATAGGAAACAGAATACTCCCGCAGGGCCCAGCTACAGGTCACTGTGGCAGGGCAGGGTTTCACCATTTACAGGAAAAAACAAAACGAGGCTTGGACGCAGGGGGAGAGAGAAAATGGATGTGGAAACTCAGCCGATGTACACTAGCACAAAAGCACTAAACAGGCTGTTTATTTCTGCTGATTTTACTGTTTGTGATGACCTCTCCTGAGAAGGAAATGATCTCAGCAGAGTTGTGTAATCAAATCCAAATAATACTTAGGTGTTATTGAAATGATACAGATACGCAATTGGAAAATATTCTCACATTGGAATGTAGGATACAACCTAACGTGCATTGTAAGACCTGATGTTACCTGATGTTGAGCAACAGGAACAACACAGAGTAAGATGAGTTATTTTAGGGAATTCGAAGAGAGGACATATTAAGTGCACGTGTGATGCCTTATCAAGAAATAAACTGTAACAGTCGCAACCACCAAGGAGGAAAGTCAAGGAATTTTATCACGACTTCCATTTGCTCATTGTTATTTCAATCTAATGGCTCATTTTACTAACAGATCTCTTTCAAATTATAGAACCCCACATAGCTGCGAGCATTTCTATGAAAAGGAGATTAACTGAAAGCAAATATGTACAAGTAGTGTGGGGAAGAGAGAGAGATCATCTTAAATTGATCCTCTCATTATTGAATATGGAGATAAATGCAGATTCCCAGAGGTGGTGTTGGTTGTGATATGAAAAGGAAATGTAAGAGACCGATCCATCTGTATCGATCCACCTCCATTAGACTGCTGAGATTATTTTCAGAAACATGATGGTGCCAGAAAATGAAACGTTAGACGCATTTAGGGGCATGACAGCACTCTTTATAATAAAAATCTACGGCTAATGATACCACGGATACCTCTAAGGAATAGCCACATTAAACCGCTGAAGCCAATGGGAGGCGCATTACCCAAACGGATCCACTGTGTTGAGCTTTTAAACCATAACAACCTGTGTTTTCATCACGGGGGAACTCTGATATCAAGTGAGAAGGTGAGAAAGGCAGCAGACTTGGTCAATATGTGTTTTCTGATGATAAGAGAGCAAACAGAAGAGTTGGGGCCTGGCCTTGATCAGGCTAAATCTTGGAGCTTACTTACCAGCAGTGCCTGATAGACTCTGGTTCTTGAATATGTATTAGTGATCACTAGATAGCCTCCGGCATCCAGCCTGACCTAACAAGAAGGTCACGAAGCTCCCTCAGCTGCAGTCCCCAGGCCTTGTGAGGGGTACGACTGCATGAATATTCACACGCGCTAACATCCCAGATTTGGAACAAGATGGTGGGTTGTGAAACTGCTGTGGAGGGAAATTAAACTGTGCAAAATAGTTCACTGACCCTCCGAGTAAAATCAGATGATTAGGTTCATGTCCTTTCTGCCAAAATATCTTAATTACATTGTCAGCGCAGATTTATTTATGCACACAGGGTTGCAATAAATCTGTTCTTGTTTTGGCATCTGTGTTCTTCTCAAAAGAGATAAATCAAAGACCAAACATGATTGTCTTGCTCAATTCCTTCTCATTTATCTGCATCTATTCATCCCTTGCCTGTCATTAGTAATTTCTTTCAAATCCTGTTCACACTGCCTCAGCATGCATGCTTATATCCACACGGGGGCAGCAGCGCCACATCTAATCCTCTAGTCTCTCCTAAGGGCTGAAACTGTCATGACAAGGCATCAAAAGATTTGATAGGCATCATTTAGAGAGTGAAGATGGCAAACTGATGACAAAAGTACTTTCTTATCTGTGTTTTGCATGTTACATTACCTATTTTATATAAATACTGTCACATGCATCAAGCAGAATCATGTTTCTTTCTTGTCATGATGATTTGACTTTGTAACAGAGTTACCAGAGGCAAGCACCAAATCAAGCTTGATAAAACAGCTTTTTAACTGCAGAGAAAAGGGTATAGGAAAGCTACAAATGACAGTGAAACAGGTACTGATTTTGTAGACTGACAAAAGATAGCTTTGAGCTTTTATAACAACTGCAAATTGTCCTAAGAACACAATTCATCCTAACATGAATTTAACAGCTCCACCACTTGTGTGTTGGACCATTATCAAATCCAGCTGGAGACTTTTGTTGCTTGTTCCTCCCCATCTACTTCTCCGCTCATTTCCTGTCACCTCTAAAGTCAACTCTCTAAAAGGCAAGAAGACATCATCCTGAAATGTTGATATACTGGTACTTAAAGATCTCAGGGAAAATCATTTGTCTAATCGTTTATCTCCACACACGAACCCTCAGCTTAGTGAGAAAACAGGAAATATAAAGCAATAGGACAATCTTTTGAGGGTACATTTTTGCATCAGGTCAAAAGGTGGCAGTGTTGTGATGTGAGTGTCCACAGTCAAAGTAAAGCATATACCCCTGGGGCAGGGATTTCAACAAGGCCATGCATTTTGCCATGGTCAGAGTGAGAAGAGTGCAGGGCAGATGAGAGGAGAGGTTTAACGCTCCCTTTCAAGTCCCTCTCACCAGCTCCGCTTTCAGCTGGGATCGACCTGGCGTTGCCATGGATACATCCTGGCCGTCAGCAAGAGAGGATGCACAAAGCCCATTACTCTGAACATGCATATAGCCACACATGCACACACATGGGCACACATGCACACACATGGGCACACATGCACACACATGTGGAAAAACAGACACCCAGAAACAGCAAAAACATGGACACATGACAGTCTCTGTATTGTATTCTCTTCCACATATACACACAAGGACTCACACACACACACACAGACACACAAGGACACACACACACACACACACACAAACTGAATGGACACTTGATGCTTCTAGATAATTTATGTGTACCTCATAAAGATTTTGAAGTGAGGAGAGAAGGAGAGTCGAGGTGACATAATGAAGATATCACACGGAAGGAAGAGCTGACACACCGAGACAATGATATTACTTGCTCAAAGGCAGTATTCAATCAATAATCTTGCATTCATATTCTTAGGATATCGTGGGATTCAATGGATTCGGCCTGCTCAGGAAAAACAAAGAGCGAGTAAACAAGCAACAAGCTCGATCCATTCCCAGAAGATACTACGGCAGGATGAGGCAGAGGCCAAAGGCAGTGATGCTGTTCTACAAAACACTATATTCTGTCTTCACCTTTCAACAGCTTTCATTGCTATCTGATACACAGTGTTATACACAGACGCTCCCCTGCTGGGAGGAAACAATATGGAAAGAACAGTGACCGATTTTTTTTAAGTGAGTTGTTGTGGCCAAACAACACATTTCTCATTTAGAGGGGTGCAAAGGGTGACACAAAACTTCATGACTGATCCTGCGATGCGGTTGATAAAGAAGACCCAATTCTGTAATTATAATACACAGAGCTTTGCCTGGTAATAGATGACTGTTGAATCATGTTTCCGGAGAAGAGGTTTTTCACGCTTCTCAAGAGGCTCTTTATGCTGGTAGTCAAACATCTGGCCACAACATACTGTACTTATAACAAAGAGATCCTTAGATTGAGACAAATAAAAACAAATGATCATGATTGATAGTTGAGTCTTGCAACATGTTTTGGTTTCTCCTGTTGACTATAAAGCTCCTGTTTGTCTGCCTGACTGCCTGCAGGAAAAGCTTCAGCACTTAAAAGAATGTCATATCTCTCGCTATTAGTAGGAGGAGTGACACGTTCATGAAAGATGGGTGTCAAATGACATTTTGATTTTTATTTGATTTGACATTTCCATTCCATTCCAGTCTTTTTCTTTTTTCCAAATTAATCATTAATCTGCGGAGCCCTGTCACACTAAAACACAGATATGTTGGCTCTGCTTCATGTTCAAATTATGTTCCAAGCCACAGTTTTTCCCCACTCCGTGAATGAAAATGTTTAAATAAATGGTAGTCAGTTTAGTAGACATTGCCATCAGAGGTAAAAATAAGTCAAAATAAGCCCACTAAAAGCACTAACTGAGAGGCTTAAAGTATAGCTCCCCATGCACTCAAGAGGTATATGGGGAAAACACAGTGGCATCAGAGCACCTCCTTTAAACCTGACCTTGTCTAATAGCAGATTCTGGGACAATGACAAAATGACAGACTCGCTGCGGCAGATTCACTGATGGGCTCACCATTGTTTGTGTTGGCTAGTAAAGCTTTCATCAGATTAATCTGTCTACCATGCCATTTGGTTGTGCATTCAGCACATAGACATGCGCGGCTGAAGACCAATCCCACCGTCACATATTGGTGGTAAGTGTAATATTTCAGCTGAATGTCATTTTTTTGAAGCAACGCAATTCTACCCACCACCAGGGATTTGATGGACATAACATTTGTAACGTCATCCATAATTTCTCCAAAATGCTCCAAAATGTTTTGATGCTTTGAGCAAAAACAAAAAAAAAACACTGATTCATACTGGATGGATCTGACAAAGGATGAGCGAGGGGGAAGCAAGACACAAAACACTAACAAACATACCTGTCCTTATGGTCTTTAAGGGCTACCTGCAACTAACTAATCAGTATTGATTATCTGCTCAGTACTTTCTTGTTTAATCATTAACTAATCTCAGATACCAAGGTCAGATTGTCCAAACAACCAAGAGATATTCAGCTCAGTATCATGTACGATGTTCAATGCCAATTACTGCTGATTTATTTTCACCAAATTGATATATTGATTAATTATCTAATTGTCTCAGCTGTACTCTCTCCTTTGTTGTGAAACTTTATTTTTAAAATCACTTCAGTCAGTTTAATTGGAGCCAGCATCCAGTAAGCACAAGAGAAATTGCCTGTTGAAGTGGACCCTTCAACAACTATGGTTCTTTTCGTTTGGCTAAAACAAGAATTAAGATTCACTCAGTACTTGTAGCATTCTTAGCTGACTAAGTTGCACACCATCAAGCGGCAAAGTCAAAAGTTTAAGCCTGGCCCCAAACTGCTTATTTTACCCCCACTCACCAAATTGTTCTGTTACACTCCACTCTAAAAAAAAAAAGGAGAAAATGGCAGGAAATAATCTTGAGAACAAAACAAAAATGACTCATTACTGCTTAGAATTACTCATGGCCTGATCATGGTCAGTAACAAGCATAATGTCAAACAGAAACTGGCTGGTTCATTTATAAAAGCCAACGGCCGTGCGGTGGAAAACTACTCCCCGAAGCAGCTGGTTCATGTCACTGGCTGTTTAACAGTGCAGAGCAGATCTCGATTTCGAAACATTGACACTGCCAACTAAAGCCTTCAAAGAAATACCTCTTCCACAGCAGAGTGGTATACTTTCTTTTCCAGATTTCTGCTCACTTTCACCAATTGCACAATGCAGCACCATGCGGCACTGTGGCTGCAGATGTCACACAAAAACCGAGGAAGCTGCTCAGGGGTCAGGGAATGGTCTTAAGAGGGACTTCATTGTGATGCAGACTGAAATCAAAGGCGCTGACAAATATTTGTTCATATGAGAGAGAGCTACAGGAGGCGTGCAAGTACGCTGCATCTCAAGTGGTGATGATATTTATGACATGCTTGAAATTCACACTATGTAGTGATGGGTATCTAATGATGATATGCAGCTGGCGGCAGCAAGGCCATCAAACGCTTATAGTGTGAGAACTATAAAAGAAAAAAAAACAAATGAATATACTGACACAGAGATAGACAGAGTGAGAATGTTAAGGTCGGTGTAATTAGCCCTGCATTTAAGCTGGAGACGGGAGTTGTAGCAGATGAGGACAACTGAAATCAATGGCGATATCATGACTACTTTTGAAATCAATGGAATCCATGGAAACACCAGCCTGTTCCGATCAGAGTCAGTACATCACAGCCTCTCTGTCTCTCTGGCTCTGACTGACATGCTAAATGTGAACAGTGCCGGGTCAGAGATCAGCGATAGCCGCTCTTTGATTGGCTCTCTGTCCTGCCGCATTACACAGCGGCACCGATTCCCCTCTGAATGTGATTGTCACCGAGTCCAACCTATTACCTGCACGGTGCGGTCCCCTCTGTCTCCTGTCTTCCTTTTCACCTTTTTCAACTCAGCCTCTACTTGTCCAGTCTCTGTTTGATTCTCTCTGACTTTATCTCTCTTGCCATTTCTCACCCTCCTCTCCCTCTTTTACTAAGAGGAATACTAGTGGGGCAGCAGGCTGCCTTTTAACACAAGAGCCGAGAGGGACACAGTTATCATGCTGAATGGTTTAAATATGTCATTCGGTGGCATTTTCATAAAGCCAATTCAGCAGGGCAGGCCTGGAGTCACATAGCTTGGGGATCGCGACGCTAATATCAGTGATTACTGAGTCTGCTTTCAGGACCTCCATCTGCATCACTTCATACGTACCAATAAATGCTCAGCAAACGCCCTCGATATGCAGGCAATTATTCAGTCTAAACCATTAAATAAACAATAAAGCTTATTTTCTGCAGGTTTTAACAGTCTTCTTGTGTATATATTAAAATACATGGACAGACTGTGGCAGTTTTTTGAAAGTCCGTGTTTTTTTTTTTTTGTCTTCCTCAGAAATTATGTATTTTTTTCTTGTCATTATTTCTGTCTGACACCAAAGCAAATAGCACAAAGGAATTACGTGACAATCATGACATTTGCTGTATTGTTCCTTATGCCAGATGTTCCGTATTATTCTGTCCTCTTCTAAAAAGCTTTTTAAAAGAAGAAACTAGAAACTATCATTTTCATTATGGTTGCTGGACATATGTCATTAATTTTGCACTGCTGTAAAATAAGACTCAAGCTGCTTGAAACTCAGCATTGATTGCGACTCAACTTTCCTTGCATGAGCACTCTTGGTTTTCTTCAGATTTAAAGGAGGCTGTAATGACTGAAGCTCTCGAAAAAAAAGCAAGGAATTAGCAGGCTTGCAATGTTTTTCTTTCACCCGCAGTGCTTTTTAACCATTAAATGATGGAAAACTACATTTTCACAATGAACAAAAATGCCATTAAAAAAAAAAATATATATATATATATAAAAAAAAATACTATTTCTACAATGGCGTAGCTAAATACTTGAAGGTTAATATTTACTGAAATCTGCATCGATATTTCCCAGTATGCCCAGCTAATCAACATTCTAATTCAATATTTAATCAATAGTCATTGTCAACCCATTGCTTTTTCCATCTTGCTTTAATCCAGAGTTGTAAATAAACCTTGACTAAGAGGATAGATAATCATTGTCTTGTTTTAAAATTATGTGCACCATAAATACAGTCTGGACTGTTCCACATAGAGGTTGCTGCTGGAAAAAAAAAAGTTTAATTTCATGCACGCACATATGAATTCATCTTAACACACAGCACGGTTAACTTTTAAGAGCTGCAGTTTATAAACAACATTACCTGAAGTGGCTGGTAAGCACTGACACAGAGGAGACTAGCCTACTGTTATATGCTGGAGAGGAGATAATAAATTTACCTGATTGCTGTTCCTGTAATTCAATCTCATGGTGTTTTGAACCATGAAAAAAAAAAAAAAAATCAAGATTTAAAGAAGCTATTTGTAAGTTTTGCTATATCTACACAGCTGATGTTAGCATCCACAGCTGTTTACTTACGAGTCTTGAAGAAACGTTATACTTTCAGCATCAACCTTTACTCATTCCTTTACTCGCCAAGAGGTGTCTCCATCTGTGGAAAGCAACCCTCTTGTTTTGCTTCTATTTCTATCACTTCTTTTCTTCTACTGGAATCTCCTCACTTTCTGATACCAAGTCGCTGTAGCATCCAGGCGGCCCTGAAGAAGTATTGCTGCGCAGAGGGCAGAAGGCTTGCTGTTTACTGATTAGTAAACAGCTGTTAAAACGTTGGCTATGTAACAATAGCAGAACTTACAAATAGCTCTTTAAATACATTTTTGGCATTATTACCCAATCCTACTGCTGCAACCCTGTCTGCTCGAAATGATCATCATACACTATTAAACAGTTTTCCCAATTATGTTGTTTTTTTCAAATGAATGAAGAGCTACATTTATTAACAGCAGTTGAGTGGCCGGGAGGTTGCTGGAGCCAGGTCTGTGGTTAGGTTTAACTACAACAAAAGCACTTTGGTTAAGATCGGGGAAAGATTGTGGTGTTGATTACATGTAAATAAACACAGTGTCTGAAGTCACTGTGATGTTTCTTTAACCTTAGCCAAGAGCTGTGGGTCTGGAAAAGTTTAATAATGCTGGAGTCATAACAACTGGATAACGTACTGCAACATTTTTTTTTGTTGTTTCTTTACGTCAGTAAAGAACATTCACACTGTATTTCGACGAATACACAAATTAACAGCTACTCATTTTGTTAATTGAAAAGTCATCCGGTCACGATTGCATTTCCCTCCAGATATATTTCCTGTTGCAAATTAGTTGTATATAAACATGGTTTTATTTAGACAGCAGGCTTATCTGCTGACTAATAATTACAAAGAGGCACTATAATGTCTACTGTTAAAATGATCAAGCCATGATAAGTCAGAGCTTGGCAGGCACCGACTCATATCGGTCTAATCAGTTGTGAGCTACAACACACACTACTGCTTCACTCGAGGCCAGAGGGCTAACAAGGCGGGACACTAGCGCTGTGGGACACATCAGGCCAGAATTGTGTACACGCACAATATTTTTCTCTGTTCCTTTGTCCTTCAGTCAGTCACGCAGACACACACCCAAACACATGCCCACAGGTGTGCAAGGACCCTTTCAGGTGCCAGACAAACAATTTCTATTGTCCCCCACCGCCATTCCTCGATAGATGATGCACGGTCAACTGAGCCAGATTCACCAGTCTCAACACGGCCAATCACACACAAATGTCTGAGCAAAAGCATCGGGTGCATATCTGTTCCCACTTGTAGTAGTATTCACCAGTGCTACTTTCAAAGAACCCTCAAGAGAGTGGGGGGAAGGGAAAGGAAAGGAGAGCAGTAAAGAAAGAGAGAAGGTGGAAGGGGGATTGAACAAGGGGAGGTAAAAAGACTAGAGGGAGCCGAAACGGTGGGAAAGGGGGAGGGTGGGGGCCAGACATCTGAGCTCAGGTCTATTTGTCATGTCAGATAATATGACAAACGCTCCATTGGGGAGTTTATAACTAGATTATTGAGAGTCCCTCGATTTATTTGCAGGAATAAGAGAGCCAACACTCACGGGAGCCTGACGCACTCGTCACTTTTTAAAACAAAATTAGATTTTGTTCAAGTACTAACTGCATTATACTGTATCTTCAAGTAAAACAAAAAAATTATCAGAGATGTGGATAGCTTGGGTAATCAGGGAAACATCAGCCACGGTTGTTGAGCTCTCCAATTTCACTGAGAGGGCTGCTTAACAACCTAAGCCTCAAAGGTTTTTATAATGCATGCTCTCGGTCCCCTAGGTATCCATCCATCCATCCATCCATTGATGTGGTCACTAATCAGTCTGCTACATTTTACACAATTACTGCTTGCGTTACAGCATTTACTATGGTTAACACATGCTGCCGGGTCAAAAATTCCCATCCAAAGCAAATCAATTTCCATCCCACAGTGGAGCAGAGCTTGAGGTGGGAGGAAGGTTTAAGTCACACTTCAGTCAGCAAAACCTCTGCGTCCAATAAGTTCATAATGAGCCTGTCCCCATGTGACTGTTTGTTCCTTTATATGTAACCACCGGGTCTGACTCAGACACAAAGCAAAACTGTAAAAAAGAAATGTGGTTGCAAAATTCACATGCAGTATGAATGTCAAACAGAAATGACAAGCAATCTAAGACAATAACCAATAAAGTGAATAAAAGAAAAAGGATAGAGCGTTCTACTTCGAATAATATGGCATATTAAGGAGAGTCATTGCAAAATTCTCCCAGGCAGTTTGTTCTGTTAACAGACAAGACTAGGTATAAAGGTAGTATATGACTGGACCCAGCTGCTTGGGAGCTGCTGGAACGCAAAGCTGCGTTTCCAATTTGCTGAACCTTGTGTCCATTATGTAAAATAAAATACATTTATTACATGTCCCATTATCACTAAAGCAGGCAGAGGAAGAACTAAACATAAGACACACCGAGCAAGAGCCAGAGAGTGGGAGGGAGAGAGAGAGAAGCTAAGCTAAAGAAACTAGCAGACTCGTAGATCTGAATAGCATAGAACAGAACAACAACAGAAAAACCAGCAAGAGGAAATGAGACAATAAGCTTACTGCAGCATGCCAGTACAGCAAAAAATAAAGGTTACAGGAAGTGTTGAGTTTGTGTTAACGCATAATACAGTTACTTCAACGGGCAAATGGGAGCATCGTACTTAGGTATTGGCAATTATACACATCAAACAAAGATTAGAAATAAAGGTCTGCCTGAAATGAAGGCCTGTACCATCTGCAGTTCAGGTAAATAAAGGCCCTTGTCAGTATTTGAAGAATTACGGTAGCTGAAAACTGTTGTGGATCCACTGAAAATGCCCTTGATTATGTAATAGAAACTTTTTGTGCAAAATCATTTTGAAAGAGCATCGGCCAATGAGAAAAGTCCAACACTCCAACCAATCGTGTAAATTCATCACTCAATCAGTCAGTCACTGACATTTACGATTGTAGTGCTGGGCCATAGATGGTCCAGGCAAGTCATGCTGTTGTGTGCACTTATCCTACACTATGCAAAATGAAAGTGAAGCCATATTCTAAGCTTGTTTTTGTTACTGTGTGATAAAAACTTTTCCCTTATTAAGTTCGTGAGAATGTCCTGAGAATTAATGTGATGTTTAACACTTTACATTTACCTCCTCAGCCTCTAATGAGTTGTAGATGGTAAAAAAGATTAGAGAGCCATCAACTAGTGAAGATTAGCATCTGGACAGGCCCTGACAGGGGCTCCCTATATGAGATTTACCATTTCCTTATCCCAAATAAGGGCCTGGCTGCTGATGAGAAGGGGGCAAAATCAATACGCCCTCCTCGTTCCCATGCTCAGTTGGAGCATGAGGCACTAAAAGAGGGTCAATGATTTAGTGCATCTCTCGCTGGAGGAAATTAATAAACATGAGACTGCAGGGTTGTGCTGTGGCATGTACGCCGTTCACATCAGAGAGGTGAGAATGATAGGGAAAGTTCATTCAGCCTGATAAGATAGCTAACATCCAGAGATGAAAAGTCACTTATATTTCGTTATGGAGTTCTCTTGCCATTTAATTTTGGAGCTTTCCTGGGGCAAACTTGTAAATATAATAATTAATTTGGATAAAGCCATTTTTGCTGCATTTTCTAATCAAGTGAAAGCTATAATTCAAATTTATCCAAACAACTTTCCGTTTCATATTTTGCAGACATAGAGGTGAAAAAAAATAATGATATGGAAGGATTCACATGGGAAAGAGGGAATACAATCAAATCTTTGTATTAGAAATAGCTGCACTTGCAGGGTAAACCCACATGGCATCTACATCAACAAGAAACAGTCATTAAACTATGTCCCGAGGAGGTGCAGTGACAGCATCAAGTAGTTTGGTATTATACCACCATGCCCAATTTACAAGCCAGATGATATTTGCATCAGACGCAGAGAAACTCCTCAGTGAAAACACAGCTTAGGGATGCAAAGCATCTTCTGTTATCTGACTGATAAGGACAGCGCTACTTGCATCTTCGTTATTTTTTTTTTTTGCTAGTATTCCTTCCGCCTCTAGAGTAAGCTCCTTATACAGTATGTTTTTCTCCCACTGAATAATGGATCTGGAGAGCTGGGGAGCCTAAAATTGGTTATATGCCTACGCTTTATTTCACTGATTTCACTGATTCAGGGCTTACGTAGCTTTGCATTTATCCTACCAAGGTTTGCTTGTTTAATAAAACTATTCTTTAGTACTTTTCTACACTATATTACTTATGTAAGGATATGAACTCATTGCACTCTTCCTGTTCAAATAACTTTTAGACACTTCACTTAAGGGAATGAAATCCTGCCTATAAGGGATGGCCACAGTCCTCTTTGATAAATGCTGCAAGCAGCTACCTGGCTGGATGATTTAAATTCAAAGAGAAAAAAGGCCGTACTGTACAGAGAGTCTCGGTTCATTAGGGCTCTGTGCTGAGAAGGCTGAATATTACAGAGAGAAGCTAACTGCAGCTGCCTGAAATATAAAGTCACCCAAATGAAAACCCAAGCATGTTTTCCATCAGGCAGCGTAAAGCTAACCAGGAATTTTCAAGTGAAAGACTCTGCGAAGCTACTTTGATGTAGCTGACAAGGAGCCAGTAATGAGGAGGTTGACTTTGCTCTCAATGGAGCCACCCTGCCCAAACCCCGTCTTTTCAAATCAAATGAGTGCAAGTCGATATGATGATAATGCGCGTCTGCCCATTTGTTGATACTGCTCATCTCCCCTACCAAACACCAACTGCCACTGTTTGAACTGTGGGGTCACATTAGCCTCTTGCTCAGGGCTGAATCCCTTCACCAGCTGGGAGAGTATGTGCAGCGAAAGTAAATAAAACATCATCTACGATAACACATAAAACCCAAAGTACTGTACTTGACCCATCTCTTGAGCCAGGCCATTAACCCTGGTCTGCTATGATGCCTCTCGTGTGAATGTATGTCTTAGAATCTAAGACATAGATGCTGAGAAAAGTGAAAATGCTATTCATTTATGTAGTTCTCTATCTTTAATTCATGAATCAATTACTCTACTTTCTCAGGCTGCAACGAAGGATTGTTTTCATTATCAATTAAGCGGCTTATTATTTTCGCAATTAACATATGAACTTAGTTTTGCAGGTCATAATATACTGAAAAAATGTATTCAATTTTTCCCCAGATCCAACAGTTTTGCACTCATATTGCTTCATTAGACTGGTCAATTGTCCCAAATAACCCAAATATCAAATTAACAATGATGTAAAACAGAGAAAAGAAGTAAATCCTCACAGCTGAGAAGCTGGAACTAGGGCATGTCTGGCTTTTTTGCTTACAAAAGACTTAAATGAGTAATTAATTATTAGTATAATTGCTGTCATTTCGAATTGCTGTCATTTTCTGTGAAACAACTCACCAATTAATCCACTTATTGTTTCACTCTTACACTGTAAAGTGCTTGATATTTTTAACCTTAGATCCAGAATTTTCTAATAAAAGCAAAACCTAGATATAGTTGGACTTCTGATCTCATGAACATGTCATACAAAATCAGATTTGTACTGTATTTCATGCGTAAAACATGATTTATCAGCAGCACAATGAAAATATCTAACACTTGCATCTTTTACCATTTTGGCTACCATGCCAGCTTGACTGAGTCAGCTTTAGCAGTGAAGACAAAAAGACTCAGCAATGTGAAAAAGAGGAGGAACAAAACACTTGATTTTAGCTGAGATGCCTGAATTCACAACAAGAAAGAACATGCACTGTAACTGAAATGTGTTTGAAACAAGTGGCAGAAGCACAAAAGCCAAGAAAACAAATTGTGATATATTTGTTACAGCTGCTCTCCGCTTTTTTTTTTATTTGTTATTCTTTGACTTCCCTGTCAGTTTAAATGGTACCAGATATGGGTCACATCCTGGAATAGATACAATCAGTCATCCAAAAGAAAGAAAAAGAAAAGCAAACATGAGCAGCAATTCAGAATCAGGCATGAAAATCTGCACTGTGAATTGGTAAAACATTTCAACTGTGTCAGTAAATATTTTAAGGACTGACCAGCTGGTTACAATACTTAATGACTGAAAATTTATCACTAATGAGAGCAAATTGCGCCCATATTTTTAGAGCCTTTGGTCGTTGCTGGTTTATAGTGCTTTTGACAAGCGGCAAAATAAAACAACAAACACCTCAAAAGAAAAGCTTCTTTCTGCCTGCCTAAAAGTGGTGTCGAGAGAGGAAGTGAAAGACTGTGATTAAACAGGAACAAAGTAATTGATATTCCTCGCAGGACCCCAGGGCTCTGCCAAAAGAGAGATGGAGGAAGACGGAGACGAGGGGAAAAACGGAAATGTATTACTCAACGTCAGTAATGACCATAAACATATAAATCACAGGGAACTGAGGCTGTTACTGGGAAAATGAATCAGGCACCGCTATGAGGGGGAAGGCTGAAGGGAGTGCATGAGGAATGAAGGAAGGGATGCAGGAGCAGAAGAAGTGAGGAGATGAGGGGAAACTCGCAGGCTTAAACAACACTGCACTGCAGGGTGTCTACTGGTGTTATATCACCACTCACTTACAATTACTGACGGGTCTCAGCAGAGGATTTCTTTAGATAACTGATGCTCGATTCATGATATATTAAACCCTAACTTAATTTTTCCTGAGACATGCTATAATCCAACTCTATATGGATCTTTTCATTGCCTTATAATAGTGTCACTGCGGGACACATCCAGACTGATTCAATAGAAGTCAAACCATGTAAGGATACTGAGACTAACCTTGTATGTCTTTAGCAAATAGGAAAAACCAGCTGGGACAGTTCACCCCCACTGATGTCAGTGGAGCCAATCAGGTGACCAGCAGCAAATCGATCATGATTAGCTGGCTTAAAAAAAGATCGATGGAGTTAATGACCAGTGTGACTTTGTCTCAATCCACCAAAGAAAACAAGGACATGTACATGCACTCTTACACAGCACCTGCGATGTCCTGTCAGTGTTCCTTTGAACACTTTTTGAATATTCCTGAATATAGTAACGGCAACTAATGATTTTCATTAGTAATTCAACATTTTCACGATTAATTGATCCGCCATTTTGTCACATTGTAGTAAAAATCGTCATGTGTGATGGGAAATTTTATGGACCAAATGATTAATCAAGAAAGTTATCTCCAGATTAATCGAAGATGAGTTGCAGCCCGATGATGACAGCTACAGATCTTTTGATTATGCTCTTAATTAATTAAAACCATAAAAATGTCACAAAATAATGAAAAAAAACCCCCATTATTATTACCCACTGTTTGTTTTGTCTGACTAACACTGCAAAACCCAACAGTAGTCAATTTGTTCCTAAAGAAGACACAAGAAAGCAGTAAATCTTCATGTTTTACAAGCTGGAACCACCAATTGTTTCACAATATTACTTGAAAACTGATTCAAAGAACTCATTGATTAGCAAAATAGTTTAAAGTTTTTATTTCTTTTCTATTTTTTGTTCCCTAATTGGTGTGGTTGCCATGCAGGCAACATCGTGACCAAGGAAGATTTTGGCTCTTCAAACATCAGTCCGGTTGGCTCAGTTGGCTCATCTTCAGTGTGTGTATTAAATTTTACTAACTGTCTGAATTTCCACAGGTTGTAGATAATTGATGAGGCTTGTTTCGTTTTCTTGTGGATACTGAAATCTGAATGTATTCCACTTATTTTGATTTATGCATTAGAAACTCATTTCACAGTGGTCCATTTATGTAACAGCTGTATATACAAAATATATCCATCTGCTTGACATGATTCGAATCAATTTTCTGCGTATGAACATCTGCTCATGTACACTACATGGCAACAGCGTAAGATGAATTAGAAATTAGCAACGACGACACTAATGACAATGGCACTGCCAAGCACCCAACACCAACTGAACGGTGACGCCAACTCATGATATGGATGTTACTAAGGCAGCAAATATGTAGCTTAGTGAAGTGACACAGTGATCTCTGGCTTCTCAGTGGAGAATAAAACCCCTCAGGGAAGAACTGCCATGGATGAAAAATGCCAACAGCAGGACAGAAAAAAAAAAAAAAAAAAAAATCAGTTTCCGGCATGAAGGACTCATTTGAGGCTGACAGCTGTTGTGACAAGTGGACGACAAACAGATTTGTGCAAGCAGTGAGCTTTTGCATCAGTGTTACAGAGAGACGGTTCGTAAATAATCAGAGCGAACCAGTGAGCAGCTTAAATAAGCTGCCAAATTGCATGAGATGCATCAGAAACACTGTGCACAAGTACCTGCATGTCAAGACTGATTGTAGCATTTCACTCGAGTCGAGTGCTGAACTATCTCACAGGCTGTCCTGAGTTAATCTACCGTGTTTTCATGTTTATTGGCAGAGTTGGGGAGTAGCCATGATACCTGTGGAGATGATAATATTTCTCAGCAGCAGAAAAGATAAAGAAAAAAAATTCTGTAACATGTCCAGCATCAAGCTACTTTGCCAGCTACATTGCAAAATTTAATTTTATTGATGAATTATACACCATTCAATAAATTCAACGATAATGATGTTTAGAAGTAATTTAAACAGTGACTGCATGGATCTACAGACTGGAGTCCCTGACAAATAGATTCATTATTTTGGTGTAACAAATTACACCACAAATTAATTACTGCATTTGTGTATCATATTATTTAACAGTAAAAGCTTCTTGATGCAAAATAGCTTCGGTATGACGAAGTGTTGCTGTGGCTTAAAGCTGCAGTTTTCACAGTGTTTGTACGATGCCTTTGTTTGACAAAGCTATAGAGATCTCTCACCTGGATTGTGTTTTAAACTATACACAGTGACCCAGAAAGGCAAGCTGAGAAACTATGTTCAGAATGCAAAAGTTATTGACATCTTCGTATTAAGCATCATCTCTCACCGAGAATTAAACCTGTGAGTGAGAGCAGTAGAGGGAGAAGCCAAGAGAGAATAGAGGTGACGTGCAGAGACAATATATTGTATATATTAAAGTTTTTTACTCGACTATAAAGTCTTAATCTGGAACATCTTTCTACAACGCATACACAGGAGCAATTTCAGAGTGTTCATTCTTGATGTCGATTTTAATCCTGAGGCAACATTTAAGACTTGTTTTTGTCTCTGACACTCACCTAATTCGATCGCCTTGGCTTTATCTAACACATTTTTCCTCTTAAGTCTCATACCTCTGCCAGAGGCTAGTATTACTTATGTACCACAAAAAAAGAGTAGACACAAATATTAGATAGACTACCTCCATTTGGTCTTTGTTTTTTTCACTTCTGCGAGTGCCAGATTCAACTAAGTATCACTGCAACATTTTCTAAAAATTAGCTCACCGCTTCGGTTTTGGTCTCAAAGGAGTCCAGCTGAGCGATTCTGATTTTATAAACAAAACTGTTTTTCTTTTTTTCTTTTTTATTGTGCCGCTGGATAGAGGGCAAGCTGAGGTAAAATGATGTAGACACGATAGTAAAAAATATGACCGTTTTCCACAACACTGACACCATAATTTTATGTGGCCTTGATATATTGGATTTGACAGCAAATCAGGATTGAGCTGTAAGTATATTTTTCCATCAAGCCTCCAACAATTTCATCCAGAGAGTATTGGAAATCTTCTGAAGAAATACTCCTTGAGGAAATCTCTTATTCTTTCATTTTCACCTTCTTGTGGGCTTTTTTTTTCTCCTTTTTTCCATATTTTTTATTGACTCTCTTATTTATGCATTTCTTCCCCTCTTTCTTCCACTTCCTACATCTCCTTCCTACCATACCTACTGCACACCACCAACCTTCACAACTGTTTCCCTTCTCTCTTGTTTTTTTCTCCCTCCAACTACCCTTTCCTCTCTCTTTCCCTACACTCCTGCCTCTATTTTGAACGACACCTCAGGGATGAATCTGTCCGATCTGATTGAGAACTGGCCATTCACGGCAGTTTTTTTTTTTTCTAGAGATTGTGATTAGATCCGTTTTTTTCCCCCTTCCATCTCTTGCAGTTGTTGTTTTTAATAGAAAGACCCCTGTGGCTAAACTTCCTCATTAGCCATCCTGTGGAGTAGCACAGCAGAACTATACCTGCACCAATATGTCTCCATTTAGCCCTCCCTCTGCCTGCAAGCATTACAGCTCACCCATCACTCTGTCTCGCTTCGCTAACCACAGGTACTGATACACATCTGTATTTTGTGCACTTGTGTTAGCTTACAAAATTTATACTCAAAACACACACAGTTGCCTAAATGTATACAGTTCATACATAAAGCAGCTGATGCATTCAAACAGCTTCCAAACTTATAGCTTGACATTCGAAGCACGAGTGAACTGCAACTTTTCCAGTAAGTCCCAGTAAACTAATCCACACATCCTCACAGCACCGCTCCGAGATAGTGACATGAGCGGGATAGTAATCAAAATGTGTAGATGTACTTTTAACAGGACACATGATGGATCCCCTGAGAACAAGATAACTATAATCCGTGTTCACGCTGTCGGCAACGTGTTCAACGAGTCAGAAAAAGTCCTTCCATTTCCTATAAAGCTGCATGACTAGGTAACTCAGCTGAACTGAGTGAATGGTTGACAAGTTTGTTAGCTATCTATAGTCATAGTCATCTAGTTTATTGTTGCAATTCATTTTTTTAAGAGTTGCGCAAAGTGCAAAAACGGATGTGGAGTTGATTGGAGGCAATTAACGCTCCCCAGTTCTCTACAGCTTTTATTTGACAGCGAAAATTAACAAAAAATAAAATAAACTCAGTTCTGTCAATTATTAAGGTAAAGGGCTTCTCTGAAATCAAGCCTTAAAACATTTATTACAGGAGACCTTTGTTCATCTAATTATTCTTGACAACTGAAAGCTGAAATGACAAACTTTCCACATGCACAAAGCAACACTGACAGAGCATCTGGAGCCGTTTGTGGAGTCACTTCACCTCATTTACATTGGTCTGCAGTGAAAATCTCGTGATCTACCCCAATAATATAAACTGGGAAGAAACAATTGAAATCTACTCACTTCACAAACCACACGCAACTTTCTTTTGTCTGGAACTGAAACAATTTTCTAACAATAAAGTAGCTGATTGCAAGAGAATGTGATTTTTCTGTTTTTCTCTGTTCATATCATTGCAAATTGAATATATCTGGTTTTTGAAGACATCATTTTGGACTCTGAGACCTTGTGATGAAAATTTTTTCACTGTTTACAGACCAAATTATCAATTGAGAAAAATGAAAAATTTATATCTACTGATTTTTAATATATAAAATAAAAAGGATGCATTCCTTTTTTGGTTTAAACTGTAACCCAATGCACACTTGTAGTGTAGGTGTGTGGGAAAATTATTTCCCTCCAAATTGAAAATTTTTCACAGATTTCATAGTTTTACACAGTAAACCATTAGGTGACAAACCGCAGGCACTTTGCGCTCTTTGGATGAACATCACACCTCCATTATTATGACGTAATGTAGATACAAGTTGTTTCATTTGCCCTCATTGCCCCTCAACAACTAACACAGTTACCTAACAGGTGATACCTCCAGGCCCCAGTGGTCATAAACATGCAGATTTAATACTGCAATACATGAAACAATCAACTTCTTCAATCAACAATCAAATCAACTTCTAAATGAAGCTCTGGAGCACTGACACGTTCCCACCTTTGCATTGCTGTAATGATGGCTGTTAAAATAGCTGGAGACAGATTCTCCAGAATGCTTTAGAAGAGTATGGAAATGAGTCCCTGTGCTACTTTACTCACTCAGTCTTTGATGTGTGATATCACAAACAGGTCTGATCGTGTTTTATTACAGCTGGCATACAGAAAGAGAGCGGAGGGGAGGGGGTGATGAAGGAATATGCTCTGATGAAGTCTTTCTTGGGCTGCTGAGCACAGTGTAACTTATCTGATGAGCATTATGCATTTATGCTTTCTTTTATGTCTTCTCAGGGGGGAGACTGGTAGCATACTTCACCGTGCATTCATTATGGCAGGGCAGCCTGTGGGCGAAAAATCCACCTTTTTAAGGGGGAAATAAATGACATTAAAGTATGTAGAGAATTAAAAATGTCTTTAATCACTATCTTCAACAAGAGTAGACCAGCAGTGTTGGATCAGGTTAATAAGCTTCATCTCCAGTCCTCATGAACACAGGTTTCCAGTTTTTTAGTCCGCCCACTACATCAGTGACAGGTGTCGGTAGAAACACTGCGTGAATCTGAAAAGACAGATTTACTGTTCAGTGAAGGCCAATCAAACAGCAAAATGTAACGCCCCCCTGCCTGGCTGGTGTACTACTCGACTTGTCCCGAAGTGCTTCACATTGCATGTCCTTATCGACTAAATGCTCAGAGCAGAGCCACCACTGACTGCCAGAGAGTATTTCACAATTTGAAAAAAAGAGAAAGAGCGAAAAAAATATATAAACGCTGATCCAGCATATGCCCTTGGTAACAAAACCTCCTGGGGAGATAGCATCAGAGTGAGAAAGAGGGAGTGAGGGAGGGAGGGAGGGAAAGAGAGTGACTGGAAGAGGAAAGAGGTCAGAGAGAAATACACATATATGTCTAAAAACTGTATCAACAGCTTTACGCCTTTGTAGTTCATTATGTTGCTCGCAATTTGCAGCCTTTGTTCACTGTAAATGTGATACGCAGTCACTTTTTAACTGGGAAAACATAGCTTTAATTTCGCATAGAGGTCTCGTGTATGTACATGTCTAGAGACAAAAATACAACCTCAGGAGTATTCCTGTGAGCGGGAGGAAGGCTCAAATCCTTTTTCGTGTATAAGCCTCTCTAAAGCCCCAAACCTCCTATTTGGGAAGCTGCATTCTATGCGTGAAAATGGCTTAAGAGTCCTGTCAGGCTTGTAGGTTATGCAAACCACAGCACAGAATTATCTCTCTAAACACGGTGAGTGGAAATTCATTACCTTGACCGGCTTGTCTCTTAACGGCAACTTCACAACTCAATTTAAGTACACAATGGTGTAGAATATGTTGTGATTTAAATATGAAACCTCACATGGGAGCAGAGGTGGATGAGAGGGAACCGGCTTGGTTACTGACTACAGTTCGAAAATTTTCTCTGGAAACCTTTAATGTTATGTGACGTTACAGAAATGAAAGACGAGCAGAAGCCGTGCGCGTGTCATCTCGGAGGACCACGTTCGACTAATGTACAATTAGTGAGCGTGAAAACATAATTTTCCCTCAGTTATGGGCTTCCATTTACACAAATAGACATGGTGAATTACTTCATATAGAAGAAATGTTACAGTGAGGGTGCAACTGTCTGTCCCACTCAGTGACGTACATCTCAGCCTATTTACCAGATGGTGTTCCAACTATTTACGACTGCATTTGTCTAACAACTAGAAAAGAATGCAGAGACAACACCTGCACACAGCATTCTCTATTATGCTACTGTCTTAATAACTTCATGCCTTTTGACAATATTTAGAGTATATCACACTAGTTATGCATTTCCTCTGACATGGCTCTATGAAACAATAACTACAACAGTAATCGAGACTAACACGCAAGCAGTGAATAGAAGTAACCATATACTGTCTCGTGAGACTTAGAATGTCTTCCGAAGAAGAAAGAAAGCATCAGTCATTTCAAGCAGTGCCCCCAAAAATGGCGCTGAAGTGACAAAAGCCCCAAGCGGTTTTATTTACTATGACAGGAGAAAGAGAGGAAACCAGGTGAGGTCATAGAGCGACAAGTCTGCAGAGGGAGGAGGGTGGAGCGGACGGATGGATCAACAAAACATTGGGCGGGAGATGGTTGTTGATTTTCTGTTTCCACTGGACAGACATAAACATAATTACATGTTTATTGTGGTAACCATGACAACGAATGTCCAAAAGGCCTTAACAAGTAATGATTTAATCCAAGTCAGGATGTTTCCCTAACCTTAATATCTTGTTTTTTTTTAATTATCCTGAAGCACAATTTTTCCCCAAACCTGACCAAGTCGTTTCTGTGCCTAAACCTACACAACCCTTAAATGTAACGTTGTCACTTCAGACTATCAGAAAAAGCTTATATTTGTTGGTCTAGAGGACAAATGACTTCCTTCTTTAATTGAATTGAAATGACTCATTGGGTCTCAAAAACTGTACATGCATTTGCAAAATTTAAAAATCTATAATGATAGCACCTGCTTTATAAAGTATATAATTATATATTATTCCATATGAATCATCGTAGTGTTAGCAAAATTCAACTGTTGTGACAGACACTCAGAGGCACCACAACAATTCCCCGTTACCTTCATACACAATCCTCCCCGTCCATGACATGTCTGCATGTATCTGTACACAAATCAGTCTGCGTGCATTAGTATTTTGTTTGTGTGTGTGTGTCTGTCTATGCGTTGCTCCTTTCAAAGCATGTGAGGCTGCCAGGGAGTGGGAGCTGGTGTGACATGGGATAAAAGGGATCCAGCATATGAAAGGAGGAGGAGCAGAGATGGTGGTTGATTCTGTGGGCGGCTTGTGTTGCGCAGAGATACAGAGGGAGCGACACACAGCCTCAGACGGAGACCGACACCAGCTCAGGCATACGGTGCTCTATCACTCTGTCAGAATGTGACACTGATAAAAACACATAAGTTTAACAACATGCTGCTGTGACTTTTTCCTCTTTGTACCCAATCAAAGAGCTGTCACACACATCAACTTACACAAGGAGGCAAAAGGTGGGGTTTTTGTAAATGAAAAACATCTAGGATGCTATTTGTGCATGGCCTGTGTTTTTGTCAAGTTTCAGTTAGAGCAATAGACATCTATAGTGTAGCTTATGTAATACATAAGATGAAAAGATTTTGCTTTTGACAGATTTCACAGTTCTTTAACAGGTTCTTAGCACGGCAATGAGCAAACACATGAAACTTCCCTCCTTCAAGACCTTGCAGAGGCAATAGTTTGAAGCTAAAAAGGGGCTGAGCAGACTTAGAAAGCTCAAAGTGTGCTTTCTAGCTCACCTAAACGGTACCTATTTGGGTTTGTGTGATGGGGAGAATAAGGCAGGAAGAAAGAAAGAAAGAAAGAAAGAAAGAAAGAAAGAAAGAAAGAAAGAAAAATAACCAATGAGAAGAAGAAAGAAACCAAAAAAGAAGAGGACAGGTAGAGTGAGGTATTAATGTGTTGCATGCAAGGTAGTGTGCGTGTGTTTGTGTGTGTGTGTGTGTGTGTGTGTGTGTGTGTGTGTGTGTGTGTGTGTGTGTGTGATGTCTGTCTGGATTACAAATGCAGTGTGTCTCTGTAATTTGCAGAGCACTGCAGAGGAGATCAATGAAATGAAAAGTTGTAGCATCCAGTCATGCAGCAGGAGACCACCTCCAGTCTGGCCAGTGACTGAGCCCCGTCTCCCAGTCAGCCGTGATTGAAGGCCGCTCTGGCAGATATGCTGCTAAAGGTCATTGTACTCATCAACTGCCCACTGCCTCCCCGTTTGATGGAGTGCAGTCTAAAGATCAAATGTCTTTCTGTTAGGCTGGCTGTTCTAATCTCCACAGCCTGAAGGTTCTTATTGTGCTGGAAATTCTACCTGAAAGGCGCAAGGATCAGTGTGAGTTGTTTGCCATTATTCAGTGAGGCAATAAAGTGATGATGTATCATACGAAACATTGAAGCTGTTTCTAAAAAGAGTCAGTTCAGCTGAGGAGAAATGTGTCGGTGTGTCTGAGGTAAAAGGTTTGTCTGTGGGTAGAAAGGTGCTGTTTGTAAGACTATACTCCCAGTAGCTACTACGCTGCTGCCAAGGTGATTGGTAAGTAATAGCTTCCAGTTAAAATGACCAGTAGGAGATGTGGTGGACTGAACAGCAGAGCATCTCCTCCATCATTTAATTTTTAATCTAAGAGAAAGAAAGAGCCTTATAGAGAGAGAGAGAGAAAGAGCGCAGAGGAGGAGGAGAGAGACACAGGAGAAGGCAGAGAGAAGCAAATGCCAACAGGTCAGTGGTGGACAGCCTGAGGCTGAAAGCCACAGACGCAGAGCTCATTAAAAACAGACTGACTTTTCTGAGCAGGAGGACAATATGGAGCAGGAAGAAACCCAATGGCACTGATCTTTTCTGTGAGGAAGAAGGATGGTAAGGGAAACTGACAAAAAAACAACAGAGAAAAGAAGACAAATTGAGAATGTGAAGCAGAGACACAAAGGCAGAAGGAAACACAGTAGAGTGAAAGCAATTCCCTTGCTCTCAAGAAGAGGAAGGACAGAGGAAGGAATGAAAATCCTTAGGAAAGAAGATAAATATACCGTGTGCCCCTTGAAAATACAAATCAGTGTGACCAGTGCGAGCATGTTCCTGTGTGTAGATCCACTCTCAGCCATCAACCACACCAGAAAACTATGTGTACATGTGCCAATAGATTCCACCTGTACCTTTTATTATGGGCAGAGTGAAAAAAGCATTTTCAAGTCTGTACCAAAAATCACATGACATATTTTAGAAGGGCTACTACAAAAATGAAACTTAAAAAGGCAAACTTAATTCTTTCACATCAGCCTTGAGTTACTACAAATAAAACAAACATATTCATGAAAGCTCCCTCTCTAGCACACTGATTTCTGACCATTTTTCCTCTTTGCTATAGTTTTTCCCCATACAATCTACGAGCTTGAACTGGTTTCAACACTTCTGGAGGAGTCGTGTGTGGACACCACACAAGATGGAGTTAGCGGCCTGTCAGGTATCGAGGTGAGCCTGTCAGGCCTGTAGATACGCTGAAGGTTAAGACGCCGATTAGAGTGGGAAGATGACTCCTTGCCCTTTGGTCCTCAGCCTCTCTATTGATCGCTACACCCTTTGAGTCACAATTGTTTAAATGAACCTTCTGTGCTCACTTACAATTGGACGTCTGCAAACTATACACACACACACACACACACACACACACACACACACACACACACACACACACATCCCATGTGCACATCCACATCCCAGGGGTCTCCTTAGTTTTCTCATGACGTGTCTGTGTGTTGAAGCACAGCACCTAAACATAGAAGATGGAATAACTGAATGCCATTGCTTTCCCGGCAGTCCATCACGCTAATTGTGTGTTTTCTCCTCTGCCATTCATTATTCTGTGGTGGAGCTCAACTGCTTCAAATGACAATCGGGACAAATATTGCTTTTATCACACACAAAGTGCAGTGAGGAAATGTCTCAATAATGACAACTCCTTAGATAATGAGAGGAGCATGGGAGACATAATCACAGTGGAAGACGGGACAAAGTCTGAGTCCTCTGATATTCACTTTTTACTGTGATGAAATACACTGTGAAAATTTACCAAGAAAATAAACACTGACAACAGGAGAGAGTGAATGAAAACGTGACTGTTCTTTTTTTCTGCTTGTTTCTGATTTTATGCAGTTTTTCGACAATAACAATGTTGGTGTTGCTTGAAAAATGATCTCTCATGGAAGTCTCATGTGAAATTCACTCTCACTGAGCACTTTTCTTTTTTTTTATTATTAGGAACACCTGTACAACCGCTTATTCGTGTAATTATCCAACCAGCCAATCACGTGGCAGCAGTGCAATGCATAAAATCATGGAGATACAGGTCAGGAGCTTCAGTTAATGTTCATATCAAACATCAGAATAAAAAGTGATCTCAGTGACTTTGACAGTGACATGATTTTTGGTGCAAGACAAGCTGGTTTGAGTATTTCTGAAACTGCTGATCTCCTGGGGATTTTCACACTCACAAAGTCGCTAGATTTCACTCAGAATGGTGTGAATAACAAAAAAAACATCCAGTGATCAGCAGCTCTGCGGACTGAAACACCTTTTTGATGCAAGAGGTCAGAAAGGCTACGGTAACTCAGAAAACCATTCTTTACAACCGTGGTGAGCGGAAAAGCATCTCAGAATGCACATCCTTGTGTCAAACCTTGATGCGGATGGGCTAGAACAGCAGAAAACCACGTTGAGTTACACTCCTGTCAGCCGAGAACACAAATCTGAGGTTGCGGTGGACACTGGCTCACCAGCACTGGAGAAAACGTGGCCTGATCTGATGAGGCTGGATTTCTGCTGAGGCTGCAGATGGTAAGGGTCAGTATTTGGCATCAACAGCATAAATCCATCGTATGAATGCCACAGCCTGTGTGAGTATTGTATCATTAGTATCATTTACTAATGGTAACTTCCAGTATGATAATACACCATGTCACAAAGCAAATCATGAACATGAAAATTAGTTCTAATGATGCGACTTCAGGCATGAACATGCAGCTGATAAATCTGCAGAAATTAAGTGATGCAATCATGTCACAGAGAATTTAGGATATTTTGAGAGCAAAGGGAGGCCCTACCCAGTATTAGCATGGTGTTCCTAATTAAGTGCTCGCTGAGTGTATACTAGAGGTGACACATCAGTGGTGCATAAGCATCATGAAAGCATCCATCCGTCCAATCCGCACTGACTCTGGACACCGTTACAGCTGTCAGAACCAGCTGTCCTGTCTGCAGCACACTTCTTGAGATTCAGCTGCGGCCAAACTGTCTTCATATAATATCAAGAGATGTCAAGTTACGTTGTTCTGTGTTTTTCTCTTTCTTTCACTCTCTCCTTTCTCTCATGAGCTTATTCTACATATAAATATACTGATACCAATGTACATTGCACAGCAGTCTATGGATACAAGTGATATGTTCTAGGTTTACAACATTAGGGGAGTATTCAGACTTATGATTTCATTAATTTCAAGAAAATTGTTTTGGGAAGGGTGACAACTTTAAAACCTTTGAGGAGAGTTTAGACACAAGACTTTAGACCTGTCAATTATAAAAATGCAAAGAAGAAATGTAAATACATCAAAATCACAAAGTAAATTTTATTCGAGCTAAAGCATGGCTGTGTATTTGCATAAATCTACAACTAATTAAGGTTCATATCATTTGAGCACGGACAATCAGAATAGGTAAACAGAGTTTTTTTGTTGTTGTTGTTGTTGTTTTCACCAACGCAGTTCTGCGCCCATAACCACACATAACACTCACACATTTGTTGGGAAATCTGAAACGCATCAGCAAGTGACTGAATGGAGGCTAAGTGGTCAATTATGTTGTAGAAAACATGTTTTCTAGACCATCAAAATAATCCCCCTGAGAATAACAGCACATTTATTACCCATACGTAAAACCTTTTACTTTGAAATTTAAGATATTTAACAAGAAATATGCCGCAGCGGTATTACAAGTATAAGGATTGTGTCCTTGCTGGCTTCCATTTACAGTACGGAACATGGGGTTTATCATAACACAGATGCTTTCAAAGGGGAAGAGATGTGAAATTAAGTGCACTTGAGAGGTTGTGTCAGGCTGAAAGATGGTGGTAATTGGAAATTTTCCACAGACCATCACTGAGATGACGTGTCCATGTAATCTCATAAGATCATGTATGTCCTTCAAATATACACATATACACACTATTCCCCCACCCCCACAAAAATACACAGTATTAATGCAATGTGACCACATCATTGAGAGTGACTGTAATTCAGTGCATTTAATTAGCTAATAAATCATCACAATCATGAAAATGTTAGTTTATTTCATGTCAAAGGGATTTTTATGGTGCGGTGGTGCTATTACATGAACTAATGTACATGATGAGTTCAGTAAAGAGTAGAAATCTGATCCTCAAATTAAGCTGTTGAGTACATTTTAACTTGGGGAAATACACCCATCAGTCTCACACTGGCCACATTAGCACATTAACTTTTTCATCATCGTCATCACAATTTGGATGAACACACATGTGTGACACCAGTACTGAGTATGACAAATTTTGCCAATACAGTTCCATAGCTTTATATTTGTTTGTTCAATTGGCAAATATATTTCTAGATTTCCTAATGTCATTTGTGAATTTATCAATGGCACCATCTGACTGGCTGTGACAGAGCCAGACCCATTCATTGGCCTTGCACTGCATTGAGAGTAGCTAAATTTGCACTGATTATATGAGGATGATGCCAAATAGACCTGAAAGGATTTGTAGATTAATCATTTGGTGCACTGATAGACATTTAATAAGAAACTCATACGACTATCTGTTAATGGTTTGAGTCATTGTTCCAGCCTCTCCAATGTGAGGATTTGCTGCCTGTCTCTGTATAATATCAACGTTAAGCTGAGTATGTTTGGATTTCAAAGTCTTTGTTATACAGTCAACTCTTTGAAGATGTAAGTTTAAAAAGTTGAGCAGGCCATTTTTCACTATTTTCTGACATTTTTTATTTTCATATTCAATTTTTCTATTTTTACAGGTAGGTTGGCTGTGCATGCTATTCTACAACAATACACTGTTAACCGCTGATAATGAAAATAAACATGGGTCCGTGTGTTGTGTCATATCTTCAACACCAGGAGTGCTGCTTTGCTTTATGCTGCTGGTTTGACAGCTTACTGATAACATGACAGCTGAAACACATGCAATTTGTCTGACAGTGACACTGTTATTGCTGCCAGTTGTTAATATAATGTATATATATAAGTATAAATGATATTTTCACCAAGATTTCAATGCTGTACTGAATCAACATTATGAAGTGTGGTTATATAGCAGTTTATGAAATGGATAAACAGGAACCTTAGTGATACATCAGTCACAAATATATGTAATTTAACCTAGCATTGAACTGTTTTAGCTGCCAGAATCTTACTGTAGCGAATCGGACAACCATATAAATATGTTATTTCTTTCACCCTATTGTCACCACGCAGTGACCCACTGTGGAGCTGATATTGAAGCTTAGCACAGCTGTTATCAGCAGAAACAAAAGTGTTACCAGTACATCCATACTGTCTAGATAGCCCATTAGTGTAAAATGTCTCAGTAATTACACCATTTAGTAATGTGTGTGTCGTTTCTGCTTCCCACACTTAGCATGGTGCCAGAAAATAAGCTGAAGGGTGGCAGGAAGAGGTCAGGGGGAGTAACCACTGTTCGTATTGGTCAGACACATACAGTAGACACTGGTACATGCTGAGAGGAACGCTGCTGGACTTGTACTGTTCAGGAGATGCTGGAGGTAAAAGTAATATTATGACTTTATTATATTACTCTCTTAAAACCACTTAAGAAAAAGCACAAATCATAGCCGGCCTTCAAGTTGTCATATTGCCGCAGTGACATAAAAATTGTGTTCAAGGTGTGTAAAGTGCAACCCAAACAAGCTCACTTGTTGGGGCTGAAAAGAACATCTAAACAGTTATTTTCAGCTTGCTGTTAAGTTGCTCATTAAAGAAAATAGAACTATGTACTTTCCAGTGAGGGATTTAGCTATTTTTCAGTTTTTTCAGCTCCTAAAACAGGAGACAAAGTACCTTAGCTTAGTGCCATCAAGTATTTAGCATACAGTTTGATCCCTTTCTCTCTTTTCACCTTGAACAATATCATTAGTTGTATGATGTTAATCTTTACAGCAAACTCCAATTCATGCAAAGTAGTTGCTTTTTAATAAATCTCCAAACCATTAAACAAAATGGATACAGACACTGTGAGCCAACAGCACTATCCATTCTATAATAGTGAAAAAATACCTTATAAATTGAGGCGAACCAAAGAGCCTTTCAATGAAATGCTTTAATAAAGTAATTAAATTTATCTTAAGGTAAGCTGGTGCAACAAATCAAACAGCATTACTCAATAGCTATTAAATTAAAATTAAGTTTTGCTCTAAATCTTATTCATGCATGGCATCAACACCTGTGTATTAAATGCTGCATCTCACTGCCTTGCTTCAATTTTCAATTATCTTCAAAAACAGAATGTCTCATTTATCAGCAGAAGTGACACTATTAATCATAACCAGGCTCTGTAGGGAATGACAAACCTGTTTTTCATCTAGTAGTTGGGAGGTTTTATTTGACAAATTAATTTGCATATAATCAGTTTAGTCCATTGCTTGAACTGTAAATCATTGTCCTGATCCAACAGTGACCTTTCCATTGTAAAGACAAATCACACTGGCATGTTTCAGTATGGATAACCTGTAATTCAAACCTATGCCAAGAAGATGTGGTTGATTAAAGAAGACAGAGGGAGGAATCTAGGAACCACAAATGTCTCCACAAAATCCCTCTAATCCATCCAGATAGATGTGGAGATATTTCACTGAATAAGTAAAAACTTTGACCTACTGGTGCTGTTTATTGATTAAATAACAATTGCAATATTTTCATATGCCCGAAGTGGTGGATTGACTGACTGACCGACACTGAAATCTATTGAGCCTTGAACAATGTGCCAATATTCCTTTTAAAATGAGGAAACCAATGGTAAAACAACTTCACAGCCAAACCAGTGTCTCTGTGAGGCTGTGTGGCGCAGTGCCAGTGCTTCAGTCATAAACCAAAGTGTGTGTGTACATGTGTGTGTATATATATATATATATATATATATACATACACAAACACACATATATATATTTATTTATGCTATAATAATAGTTTTTTTTTTAGCATGTCAAGGAAAATACTGACTTTAATAAGTAATAACTACATAAGAGGGGGCTTTTTAAAAAAATATAAGCGCTTAATTTTACAAAGTGAAATAAAAAGTGCAGAACTTTCTCCTTTATGTTTAACGCCAACAGTTAACCAACAGTCTCATTTCACATTTAACAACTGAACAGCTTTAACAAGTCCTTTCTCTGTTTTTCCCTCTCCCATCCCACTTTCCAAACTTATTTTTCCAACGTTGTCTCTCACTGTGTGTGTGTGTGTGTGTGTGTGTGTGTGTGTGTGTGTGTCTCCATCTCACTCTCTGGCTTTAGTTGCAATGATTAACTGCATAGCATCAAATGACAAGTGCCGTAAAAGGCTAGAAAAGCTGTGCCGGTTAAAATAGACACGCTCCATCAAAATGTAATATAGGATAAGGATGGATAAGGCATCTGGGTCTGCGTTTGGATCCGGACCACAGCCCACGTATTTGTGACCTCTGAATTAAAACCTGGATTTGATGATGATGCTAGAAGACAGTCAGGGGATGATTACCAATATCATTAGCATTCATCCTCCAGGGAATGTGTGTACAGATTTAATGGCAATATGTAGTTTCTGATAGTTCTGTCTGGACATAAGTGGTGGACTGATTTACCGACTGACATTGAAATCCCTGAAGTGACATCCCACATATATAATCAGTAATGCCTTTGCAGAGTGTCCTGGAAATAAGCTCTTCTTATAATGCTGTGTAAAACACTGAGTTCTAACCTGCCAAAAACGTCAGTACAGTACATCTGCATACACACTCTGGCCCTGTGAAATAACAAAGACAAAGCACTAGAACAAAGGTTCTTGTACCCCAGCATCAATAGCATAGCCAGTAGGGAAAAGACCTCCTGTTGAGACTTTTTGGAAACTTTAAGCTGAGCTGAGCTGACAGCCTGTGAGTCGTCTGGTGTCTGTCTCACGGCTGCAAATCTAAGGTGTGTGACAGATATTGTTTTAGTGCAAGGCTGTGATGTGCTACATTGTCAATCATACCCACAACACTGGTACCTGCAGTACACTCTCACTGAAGTTAGTAATTGTTGAGGACAGTTTCTAAAAGTGAGTGGGCGGCCAACTGCTGTATGTACTGTACATGAATATCAGAGAGAGAGAGCGGGAGATTACACCGCTCAGAATAACCAAGACGTGTCCTAAGGAATTGTATAATGAAACACAATGCATCCTCCCATTTGAAGGTAGGAGCTCCAGGCATCTTTCCAGAGAGGATTCAGACTGCTGTTATGGGAGGGCAACTGTCATAGCAGAAGGGGAGTTTTACCACTACAGTATACTCTTGCATAAAGTTTATATATCACGCAAGCTGCTGAAGAAAGAACCTTCTCATTGCTTTAGGGCTATAGAGCATACTCCAGTACTCTATATTTACAGCTTCCATTTGTATAGTTTTAATATGCTCATGTATGGCACAAAGGTCAAGGCTACATTGAGACAGAGCCATAGAAGTAGATTATCAAAGTTGTGCAGCTGTTGCAGCGGCTGAATGTAACATTAATCAAAAGTCTGACTGGGAATCCACATTGAAGCCAGACTTGAGAGACGAGTAAGCGCTATTGAAGCATTCATTCCATTCAATTCACATCGACTCTGAACGAACGTTCGGCATGTCTCATCAGGACCAGCACAGCAGCACAGAGGAGCTGAGGGGACAGTGGCTGAACAAACTGTCTTCATCGGGCTGACTGAAAGCAGACATTTACAGATAAACAGCTTACACGTGGGCTCAACAGGGAGAAATCAGCAATGTTTTTTAATGTAAGGATCCATTGATATAATTGATTTGACCTGCCTGCTACAGAGGGTGGGGAAACCAGAAAGCTCACAGAGACACCAGGAGCCAGTTCAATCATTACACATATATCATTAAAAAAGTTCACAACACATAAATAGTAGATGTGTGTTTTTATGCTCTCTAAGCACACCAGAGGGTAAAAAAAATAGATTGGAAGCATCAAAAGAGCAGTGGGGCTCCCGGAGCAGAGTGTGTTCACAGACAGTGTGAACTGAAACATTTCCTGATGAGTGACAGACGTCAAAAACACATCTGAACTCTTTCTACGTGAACTGGCCTTAATATCTGCTGCACTGCACCTAGTTAGTTTCACTAAAATCACCATGTGATGCTCCAGCTTAACAGACCGTAATCAAAATATGGTCGCAGAGTTTGATGCATTACTAACTGCATCATGTTGACACACACACACACACACACACACACACACACACACACACACACCTGTTGTTCACCTAAAATGACAAGCATACAGAGAGGGATGGTAAAGACACTGACGGGGCTGGTAAAAACGAAACAATCCGGGCCAAAAGATCTGCTAACAACCACGGAAAGCAGACAGGCTAAGAAACCGAGCTAAGGGACGTGTTCTGTCTTTCTGTCTATCAAACTCCTCCGCTGCTTAATCACAGCGCAGCACCTACACACAAACAGTGCTGCACAAGCTGAACGCCTCTCTCCCTTTTTTTTTTTTTTTTTTTTTTTTTATTAAATCTGATCTAAATGCATCCAAAAAAGGGAAACAAAAGATTTAAGTTACCTCAATGGGAAATTAAAGAATGACAGAACAGCTAACATTAAATATTACAAAAAAAATGTATTAACAACTTTTGACAGTGACAAAGGAGGTGCTGGATCCAATCAAATAGGTGCCTGTCACAAATCCTGTCTGGCACAAATTAAGCCCTGTCCTCTGAGGCAATGTATCCTCTAAAGACCTTCCACATCTGGAGCAAATTTCACTGTAATCCATCAGACAGTTAATAGTTCTAATGGTTGTGAGGGAATTCTCATTCTAAGCTGTGTGACTGATTGAGGGTGAAGGGTCAGCCTGAACTCTGTTGGTCAGCCTTGGCGTCGACAGATGGGACACGACCTTGGATGTCCAGCAACAAGTGGCTATGACTTGCACCTGGGCGTGCGTAAATCAATTGTCTTGTTTTTGGTTAACGAACCAATATAATGTTCACACATCCCTGTGTCACCATTCTTTTGAGATATAATACCAAATATGGAGAATAGACTATCTTTGGCATTCTTTAGAGCTACTTAAAGGAAAGACTCAGAGACTCTCATCAGAATTGAGGTGACATCATGCACATTTGTTTGTATTGATGATTCCTCCGTTCTCCTCGGCCGAGCTCAATAAACATCTTCAGCGTAAGACATCCAGGGCTCCAGTGGTCTTTTCTTCTCTGAAAACCTCAACCATCGATGATAAGATCTTATCCCTAACAATGGTGACACTAGATCAAAAGTTGGGGGATCAGCTTTAGGATTCATCCTCATTTCACTAGTTGTCACAATATTTCACTCTCAACCCCAAATGTCAACCTAATGGTGGCACGAGATGAAAAGTTTGTTTCCTTGTCTCTTATGAGTACAGGTAACTGTACAACAAAATAGTGAACGTGCGTGTCGGTGTCATTGTGAGCATAAACAGATGCAGTCTGGGACAAACAATGTGTAAATATTCAAGACAAACAGCACTTAAACCGACCCACTGACCTGCTGGATCCCTTTTTGTGTGTATTGCAGCTTTACCTGAAGTGATGCTGCTACTAGAGACTTTAAACCATGGTGCAGCGTGCACAGATGGAGTCAGGTCATTCCTCTGAGCCATCCACTCAGCCGCTGTCAGTGCAGTGTGTGAAACCGGTGTGATGTAATGCCGAGTCCTCATGTCTAGCAATGTTAGTGCAGTATCAGTGATATATGAGGGCTAAGCATGAGCAGACAAGAGCGGAGGGGTCACAGAACAACACGTCGACCACGACCATAACAGCAGGGTTCTCTGACTGATTGGTTTGGCCGACAGCACCTACTGCACTAAGTACTGACATAAAAATCATACTGACTGCAGAGCGGAGTGACAGAGGGTGAAACTTACCTGGTTGCAATACAAATATTCTTAGTAAATCATAATGTAAAGGTGGGAAGACAGACAGCATTCTTAGGAGTGGTAAATGGTCAGTGACGGGTTGACTGATGGGTTTTTACAATACATGCATTCGTGATATTCTTCTGTTTTAAGCCAACAATTACCCACCTCCATTGCATCGTGTTGTCTTTAAATCATGGCCTATTATTTGTTCTTTAATGCAAAGTATCATTTTGCCTGGCAGGAGGATAGCTACAGCCTGGATGTACCATCTGAGAGAGGTGGCTCATTTGGCCTCCAACAGCATATTTAATGGTGTTATTTCTCAAATGTAGGTTGCATATTGTTGATTCAAATTTTTTATTTTTTTTTTTTAAATGAAAAGAAACACTACTGCTTCTTCTGCTAATTACTTTATGGCAAAATGCCCAAATCCACGCTATGAATAACTTAGCTCAGCGCTAGCTCTGTATCTGATCTTTGAATCTTTTCACTGTGGTAAATAGGTGAATGCACAGGGCTCGTTGGTATAATGAGTACAGCAGCTACGGACAGTAACCCTGGATATATATTTATGCCTTAATTATGATAGTGGAGACAAGATGATAAATTTCTACATCGCATGCATGTCAGAATTAATGTCTGCTTTTGATTAACTCTTGTCTGTTGTTGCTCCTTGCTCCAGCCCCTTTCTCAGAGAAACATATTTTTAGAAAGCACACGTAGAACCACTTTTCCTTGGTTTGTTCAAGATCTTTTAACTTCATTTTGTGGTTCGTAAACTTTATGTGCATGTTTTTATACAATCTGTTTTCTGTCTCTTCTATTTTTCTCTCCTTAATTTCAGCCTTCTATGAAGCAATTTGTAACTACAGTTTTGCAGTGTAATAGACACTAAGTTTACTTAATTACTTAGTTTCTTAGTACCTACTTCACATTCACCATGTACGACACATGCATGGATACTGTAGGCTATGAACTGTAATCATCTGTTGCTGCCTTGTAAATATCTCCACTGAGGAAATGTAAAGCTAATTGCTTCGCTGAAGGGCAACTTTGCTTTGGGATTAGAGTCCTTCATTTTTCCTGCCGAGAGTTTCTTGTATTCCAGTAATTCAAACCAGCTACTCTAACCTTCAGATTACTCAATCTTCTTTTTGATTCATAAAACTGACTAAATATGATGGTGGTTTATCAATATGATGAAGGACGCTGCATGCAAGTTAGGACAATTTAAATATCAGCTATCAAACAGAAAGTAAGTAAATGCATCCCTGTGCGTGATAAAAATTAGATGAGCATGCTGGTCATGGCTCATGAGCTTGGTAACTCTTCACCTGGGCAGAGTAGCTTGAGTTTTACAGATGTGCTGTTATATCATTATTGAAGCAGCAGGAGAGCTATTATTGTTGCTCTCCAGTTGCCCTTTCCACAAACAAATAAAGATCATTTGTCCCCATCGACAACTCCATTTCATAAGGTCAACCCTGGGCTTAGCTTTGAAAGGTGTGCCACATCACATTAATACACTCTAAATTCAAATGTGAGTGGTTCCCCTCAACAGCACAATATCATTCACTGAACATCACAGGGAGTGGGGCTGTTTCTGAGTTTAAAATGGTATCATGGAATATATTAAAACTGAGAACCAAAGGTTGATCAAACACGTCTCTGCTCTTATTCTAAAATTCAAATCTTTTTTTTTTTACATATTTTGTTTTGTATGGTTGTTATGCCATTAATTGACAAGGTCAATTAACTTTTTTCCTACACAGAGACAAACATCGTCAAGATGCTCAACATGTCTGTATGCCGACAGACAGGCCTTTAAAAGGACAAAGCAAGGAAACATTTCATGTTACAAAGCGGCATCAGGTGTGTAGTCTAACCATCATGTATGCTACTGACTTTTTGTACATTTTCTGTCCTAATGAGCTGTGTCCTTTGACTTTCTCCTCTGTACTGTATGCAACACCAATTTCATTTTCAGTAGTGCAGATTCTATTAGCAAGTGGAAAAACAACAAGGCTGCAAAGAAAATTTCTGTATTTTTCACCTGGGAGGACAGCACAATCTCCGCGGCAGAAAATTGAGATAATTGATCTATTATGAAGTCCAGAATGAAAACATATATGAGGGCAAGCAACGTGGCCCCTTAAAAAAAAAAACACTTTCCATATAAACTTCAATTTTCCAAAAATAGTTTTAAGCACTTGTTTGAAAGTAAACATAACAATAAAAGGAATCTGTTTGCCGTTCCTGGATAAAACTAGCAGTTTATCTGCAGTAATAACGAAATTTCAATACATATTGTTTCACATAAAGCATGATTCCATTTCAACACAGGCAAACAAAGGATAGTGAAAAGGTTGTTAATGGACCGTACCAGAGTTTCTGAATCTTTAGTAAATCTATCTATCTATGAGCTAATTCTGAACATTTACAAAATGATCTATCAGGCCATTATTGTGATGATGCCAAAGAGCCGGGTCTATTTTGCTTATATACAAACTTTCCAAAAGAGTTCAGAATTTTAGAAAATGCTCTACACAGAAACTATGACATTCTCTTCCATTTACAATGCTGAAAATGTATTCTTATATTATACTGCCACCACTTGGTTTCATTGAGAGCAGTGTTGTATATGACAGAAGGGATGTTGGAGTGTGGGTGGGCATAGAAGAGGAAATTGAAAACAGAGGCCAAAAAATCCATAATGGATAGGAAGTTTCAATTGCAACTGTGTGCTATCAAGTGACAAGTGTTTTTTTTTTCTTTTTTGTATCATTGTTGACATTTTTTCCTACTAGTCCTCTCCCACATTTAGGCCTCTGCTCCATGGTCATCCATTTCAATTCCATTTCATATAAACTGGTTCTTTCTTTCATCACCTGTTCATTTATCTGGTTCTTTCCTCCCAGCAAGATCAGAGCAGCGCCAGAAGCTGTGGGTCTTCCACCATCTGCCACAAACAGGCTGGCAGGGTTAAGGGCATTTTGCTTGAGTGTGTGTGTGTCAGTGTGTGTTGGTGTGTAAGGCAACCTCTGCTGTGAGTAATGAAACGCACAGAAAGTGTTGCTCCAGTAACTTGCTTGTATTTGTGTACTGTATGTGCTTTCCTGCCGGCATTGGAGGGAGAACTTGGGGATGATGCAACACACAGCGACAGTGTATGAAGTGTGTGTTTCTGTGTGTGTTTCTGTGTGTGTGTGTGTGTGTGTGTGTGTGTGTATATAAAAGAGAGAGAGGGGGAGGGAGTAAGAGAAGAGGCAGGGAGTGTGATGCTACTGCTGTGGCAGATTGATGTGAAAAGCAGTAGAGCATCCCCGCCTCTGCACAGGGTAAACAATGATGAGAGAACAGCTAATGAAGGCTTGTGTGTGGATGTCTGTGTGCACGTTCCTGTGTGTGTCTAATGGTGGCATCTGATGCATCGCATACATTTAGGTCCGTGCGTGAATCCGCACGAATGTTGGGGGGGGATGGTAAATCCAGAGGAAGTCATCTTTCTTCACCATCTGGTGCTCTGTATTTATTTCCTTGCATTTGTATTACCTGTAATATTATCTGTCCATATTCCATCATTCTGTATTGTCAAAATTTCATGACCCCCCTTCACCCATTCAACCACACACACAAGTGGAACGATGAGCAGGCAATGTGGAAAATAATCCTTTAAGCAATTAGAATTAATTGAGAAAACTAACTAGCCAGATGGGAGTGACTGTTTTTGGCTAATCCTGCTAATTAAATACCTGACATATTAAGATAAATATTATATTAACAATTCTGCTCATTAATTTTCATCATCATCTAATACAGCGATTTAAGGCACAGCTACCTTGTTATATACGATATGGCAAAATATAGAAAAATGTATATCATCACAGTATGTGTCATCATATTGTCTAACTGTGGTTGGAACCGTCCATTTATCCATCTGTTGGTAAACATTTTGACTATATTCCTGTTCTTATTCCACTATAGGGTAGTCACTTATCATTCAGAGTTCAACATGATTGTTCAGACATGAAAGAAATAAATACTTCAAGCTTGCGGTCAATTCTATACTATTTTAATAGATTCTTTTACCTGAAATACTAATATGTATTATATGATGAATTAAGACTTAATGTGTATTAGAGTTTAGCAAGAATTACAAAAGACCCGAACCACTTGCAAAGCAAAAAATACAGGCTATCAGAGGTGACCTGATAGCTGAGTGGTTAGGGTGCGTACCACATGGGAATAAAAGCCCTGAGCATCAGGTCCCCGGTCTCCCCACGTTTCCTGTTTCTCTTCACTGCTGCTGTCAAATAAAGGTATAAAATATCCCAAAAATAACTGTAAAAGAAGAAGAAAATACAGGTTGTCCAATACAGCTACACACTGTTTCTAACTAAATATAGCACTGCCCTCCACTCTGATAGTCGAAAAAGAAAAGCACACAAAGTCATCCTCTCCTGCTGTTGTGTTTCTTAACTGAACAGCTAACGTTAGCTGCTGTACCGGGCAGGTAGGGACAGACTGAACAAAGAATAACCTCCACGCTGTTTGGTCAGGGGGAGTAACACCCGCTTTGATAATAGCATGTCCTGTTGCCCTCTCAGTAATGTCAGCGAGGGCAACAGGACATGCTATGTCGCATAATGTCAGTAATGCAACATGGAGGAACCCATATAGATAACCAAATCAGATGAGAAGTCATGTATGAAGCATTTTAGATTTGACACCACGTAAAGAAAAGCTCTGACAAAAGGTGAAGTCACCTGTTAACTTGTCACTCGAGGCAGTGAAGGCACAATGAATGATGAAACAATGTCAGTACTAATTTAAGATTAGCCTATGTCGGTTGCCTCGTAATTTAATTGAATCTACGCGTTATTTCTTTTATTGCAAAAAACAGACAGACATAATAACACAATGTACAACTTCTCATCTCAGTTAATCAAACAGCAGAATTTGACAATCATTGCGTCCTCAGTAGGCTCACTGGTTGGCTGACTGTCTGGCCGGCAAGACGCATGACTGGTTGACTCTCTGTTTGAGTAACCTGATTTACGTGTTGCCCGTAAGGCCTTATAGTAACGGGCTTGCCAAACTGGACCTCTCTGGTGGCTGGCTGTGCCGCCTGGCTGCATAGCTTTACAGATGAAATCGGAGTAAGAAAAGAAAAAAAAAAAAAAAAGCATTGGTAAGCTTGGTTGGTCTGCGACCAAGTGATTCTCTGTGATAAGAGTCTGCATGTGTCTGTGTTTGTAAGATAAAGCTCTGCATGTTTTTCCACACTTCCTTACATGAGAGAGACTTGCTTCCCTGAAAATGCCATTTTCCCACCATGGAAACACGAGGAAATGTCTTGCTAACAAGTGGTCTCTAAACATTAGGAAACCAACAAATAAATTCAGGAGTAACCTAGATTAATGGGCAGACGGAAGGGTAAGGGAATGTGTATCCGGCTCCAGCTAAATGGCCTGCCTGGATCCCACTAGGCGGAATCAAACTTAGAAATAAATTGCGTTGAGGAGGCAATCTGAAGTGGGAGCTATCCAGCGCCACTATTCTCTCCTCTCCTCCCCTGTCACTCAGATAAGTCATTGCTACTCCAACCATGTCTCAGCCCCCTCTTCCATAGCTGTTGCCAGCACTGGCTTTTTCATGGCAAATGCCATTTTGAAGACGCTTGCCATCGCCATCAATAAATAATCATCTGATCCACAGAGCTGCCACTCATTCATTCGAGGTTGTTCACATGTGAGGTGAGCCAAATGTCCCTCTACAACAGCCATTTGGAATTATTCATGATGGCATTTCAATTAAAATAAGTGCAATGAGTGAAGGTGGAAGAGGGTATGAGTGGTATAACATGAATAGAGAGACTGATAAATATAGTCATAAATACAGCTCGATAGCTTTAAGTGATGTTCATCCTTATAATGGAAGTCAGAGATTTTTGAGTGTTTTCAAGTGAAACACAAAATAAAATGCACCACTTCCACAAATTCAGTAACGTATTTAATATGTACATGTTCACACACACCACCACATGCCTTAAAAGATGATACTCTCTCTTCTAAAGCTTTTTTTTCATTCTACAGACGCCTCAGAAACAAGTAGGGCAAACAGGCCATGTGAAAGCAGCTGACAGCTTTGCTGAGTCTATACTTTTTCCAACATGAGCTTTCAAAGAGTTTGTTACAGGAAAAAAAAAGTGTTTTTTCTCTTTGATGAAAAGACTTTGCTTTGTGAAAATGCTTGTTTGCTTTAAATGTGGGGTTAACTTTTATCCATATCCATGCCTGAATCCTCAAAAGTGATTTGGACGGAAACAGACGCATCACTGACTGTAGCTGGGAATATAAAAGATCAGGATGTGACCTTGAGTGGTTTTAAGAATGCAGAACGCCTCCTTTAAAGGGTCTTCATGTTGTATACATCAGTAGAGATAATGGGGATGAGGACACTTGCATAATCTGAATTTGTTTGTGGTTAGAGTTAAAGATATTCTAGTCTGTGTATTGTTTGACTGGCTAAAGGCTAAGTTACATTTGTCAACAAGAGACGCCGATTGTATTTTAAGCAAACACAAGATGACTAACAACACCCACAATCTATTTGCTGAGTGAAGAAAGCTTTTGCCAAGGTTCTGACTTGTGTGAGATTTTTTCTCCAAGTCCAAGTACAACAAAGAGTCTACAGCCACACTAGCAGCTCTGTGACGCTGTACTAGGCAACAGCATGATGCTTTGAGTAAAATGCTAATGTCAGTGTGCTAGCATGCTAACAAGGGAGGGGATCATGAAGCCATAGTCCATTTGCCCAACCCTAGTGCCTAAGTTGAATGAAGAGGAAAAAAAAATCTATGCTGAGAGTTCTGTACCGATGTGTAGAGAACGTATTGACCTGACTATAAAACAATTTTTCTGCTGCTGTTGCACTTCATTCATTTTGACTTAAAACATAATTCAGCCAGTGATTATTATTGTTACCAATTAAACAAGAGATTACAAACAAGTAATATATATATATATATATATATATATATATATATATATATAAATATAAAAGTGTAACTTCTATGAGACAAGCTTGTGCCATCCCACACTTCTATTGAGGTCAGAGTCGGAGGCACAAAGAAACCTTGTACCAACTTCTCCTTCTAAGAAAAAAAAAATGCAGTCAAAGGCCTGAGACAACCTTTATGTACAAGTACATGAGTAATCACTAACTTTCCTGTTGTACACATTTAGACAAGCAGTATCAGATCTTGTTTACCCAAAAGCCACCAACAGCTCAGTAGGTGTGCTCATTGGTCTATCATGTTCTTGAGGTCATGACAAACTGCTGGAGGGATGTTTGGAAGTTTAAAAAGGTCACAAACGCAGCCAGAAAGAATAGGAGCAGTATGCCTGCAACAGCGCACATTTCCCCGCTCAATAGAGCATGCAAACACACACACACGTACACATACACAATTTATACCACACGATTCTGTGATTCACGTTAGAACATGCAAATAGTTGTGGACTCCCTTCTGTTGGGGAAACATTTGACGAAATGAAACTCAAGTTATGCTGCAATGAAGCCAAAACTAAAAGCTGTGCTGATGTCTAGCAATCATTATAAGACAGCCCTCTGTTTCTCTAGAGAAAAATGACATTTCACACGCAACCACCATGTCTAGACTGGATCAAAAAAAACAAAAACACAAGCGTCATGCCTGTGTGAAGAAGAAATGGGTGCCTGGGGGAATTGCATATTGTCTGCTGTCATATCTTTATTTATCATGTCTTTTCGTTCTGGTTTGCCTCTCAGTGACACATGTGGCCAGCATGGCCAGATACTTACTAGGGGGACTGCCACTTGCTCAATACCAGAGAGGGAAGTGTCTGTAAAGGTTGTGATGAATCGTGGTCTCAGCAGGACGGATCTCCCTGGCCTCTGTCACTGTCCATCACACTGGCCAACAGCAATGATTGTATGAAGAAACAAGGAACCATACATCACTATGGGCAGAGAGCACCCCTGGTTATTACTACAGCAAATGTGTGTGTATACAGTATATATATATATATATATATATACACTGGATAGATAGATAGATAGATAGACAGATAGATAGATAGATAGATAGATAGATAGATAGATAGATAGATAGATAGAGAAAGGGAGCAAGGGAGAGAGAGAGAAATATGTAGGAGGCATAGAAGGCTGGCAACAGGCAACATTCATTCACAGTGCCTCACAATGCACTGTAGTGCTGCAGTGAATTTGAAAATTCTTGGAGCAGGACTAGATGTATGATGAATTGGAACTGGAGAGTTGGACAACTAAAAGGCTTTGTAGAACTCACAAACAGTGTCAGGCTTGAGGGTCTGCATCACTGGGAGAAGCGCTGAACAGACTGAACTGGTTTAATCTAATTAAACAGAGAACTGAAATGTCTGTGAAATGGAATTTCTTTTGCAGCCAGAACCGTCCTATGTATATGTATTATCTACTGCTTCTATGTGGTCTCTACACTATTCACCAGTTTTCTCACATTTAAATTTCAAACTCATCTTTAGGCAGTAGTGTTTATAGGTGTCCTGTGCTTACACAGTAGTGGGGCCTTTCCGTGTGGAGTTGGCACGTTCTCGTCATGTCTGCGTGGGTTTCCTGTGGCTTCCTCCCACAATCCAAAGACATGCACACTAGGTTAATTGGCTACTCTAAATTGGTGTGAATGTCAGCGTGAATGATTGTTTGTCTCTATATGTCAGCGCTGTGATAGACTGGCAACCTGTCCAGGGTGTAACCCGCCCTCGCCTAATGCCAGCTGGGATTGGCTGCAGCCTTCCTGTGACCCTAAAAGGAAAAGCAACATGGCTAATGAATGAATGTCTAAAATGCACCTAAAGTTAACAGCTACTAGCTTCTGCAGCTGCTAAAAGATCAATTTTCTTGTTATCAGCACCGGGATAATTTCTGAGGTATCCTGCAGCCAGTGACCTATTCTGATTCCCACTTAAGCAACTTCTAATAAAATCTGTCTCGTACTATTATAATGTGTTATAAAGATTCGCAAAGCTGGTAAAAGGCTTGTCCTCACCTTGCCCTCTTCTACACATACGACGACAGATATACATATATTTATAGGACCAGTGTGTAGGATTTAGGGGCCTCTATTTGCAGAGATGGAATATAGTATTCATAATTATGTTTTCATTAGTGTATAATTAGCTAAAACTACGATTTATTGTGTTTTCGTTAGCTTAGAATGAGCCCTTCATATCTATATAGGGAGCAGGTGCTCTTACATGGAGCCTGCCATGTTTCTACAGCAGTCCAGAATGGACAAACCAAACACAGAGAGGGGGCCTTTGGTGTTTTTACGTTACCTGCAGGCCACCGTAGATTTTTCTACACACTTGGAAAGGGAGGAGTGAGAGGAGGGGTATTCAGTTGGTTACAATCTTCAACCTCATCGCTAGATGCCACTAAACCCTGCACAGTGGTCCTTTAATTGTTTAGATAATTAACACTGAGCTCAGACCTCAGGCTTACCTAACAAATCGGTTAAAATTGGGTAATAGAGGCACAACCCTCGATTAAAATGCAAGATTTGTATTCAGCACGGCGGTTTCATTTATTGTGATGGAACAATGCAATCGAGAGTGAGAGGAAAGAAAAACAAACACTACGAAAAACACAAATTTATCTGCCAAGAAAATTCTATGAAGCACAGCCAGAAGGGATGTTGCTCCCAAAAACCTGTCTTCCTCCCTCGAGTCACCTCTTCCAACATAATGAGGCGCCCAGTGAAATGGGAAATACGCCCACACAGAGGGGGCTCATAGGTCAATTCACTTACAGAGCTGAACCACCCTGAGTGGATCCAGCAGAGGTGAGCTAGAGAGACACATGGATGCATGTCTTTAAATGACTGCCTGCAGGGGGACATGAAACCAAAAAACAAGCCAAGCTGAGATGCAAGTGGAACACGCAGAGAACAGATGGGCAGGGGGAACTCAGGCTGCATAATATTTCCAAGTGTGTCTTTTCACAGACATACACACAAATACATACACAGCCACAGAGCTCTCAATACCACCCCTATCCATCCATAAAAATTTTACAGATCATAAAACCCATCTCTCCCAACTTCTGGGAACAAGGAGTACCGACTGTAGCGAGCGAGGGATAATGCAAAATTAGCCAATCAAAGCTTTCTCTGGCGAAGAGCCTCAGTTAATTCGCCCTCTCTATCTCCCCAAATGTCCTCTCTTCCCCCTTTACCATCCACTCCACTTTTAATTCCACACCTTGCTTCGTTACTGATCCATTCCTCAACTTTCCTCTACTACCTGATCCCTCTCGGCCTCCTCCCCTCTCCTCCCCTCCACTCCCCTAACCTCCCCTTCCCATCTCTCCTCTTAAGTTCTCCACCGAGAACAGTTCATTCGTTACTTTGGCAGGAAGCAATCTACCAAGGGCCTCATCTAATGGATCTATCAGAGGGATACTCACTCACATACTCACACACACACGCACACGCACACGCACACGCACACGCACACACACACACACACACACACACACACGCTTACAGAGATACATTCACATACACATGCATGCCAGAGAATCAGTAAGAGTTAACTCATCAAAATCACATTTCTCTTGATTAAAACTACAGACCCCAGTTCAGTTTGTATACCAATTAAAACATTAGATCTTTTTTTTTTACTGTTACAAAGGCAGATTGTAAACTTAGCCGATAACAGGCCTCATGATGTCTCACTACTTTCAACACCATAAATATATGACAGCGCTTTCTCTCCTGAAATGTCAGGTTGGGCTTGGTTGATACAAAGTTGCATGGTATTCAAAATGGCATAAGACATAGTGGGTCCTTAATCAAATGTTACAGAAAAGCAATTCTCTCCAAGGTGACCTGCGTTGCTTTGCACCCAGCCACAGTAATGAGCATTTTAAAGCCAAAGGAGAGACAGGTAACCCTAGTTCTTCTCTTTAGCTCCGTATCCATCACCAACACAACATTTGTCTTAGTCTAGAAAGAGAGATGGAAACAAGCAATCAAACGAACCAGTCGTTTCAATTCAGCTCCCATTAGGTATTCCACAAACGCCTAATTAAAGTGTGAAGATGTATCTGTGCGCAATAACAAAAGTATCAAATCTCAATTCAGATTTCGCACGTTTCTTCCTCCCGTTCAGAAGCGGTTGACAGGAAAAGCACCAAACCTCTCATCCTTGAATGAGCCCGAGGATGTTTACTGAGTAAACAGACACACAGTGAATCTCCTGTCATAAAGAATAATAGTCATTAGTTAGCCAAGAAATAACCTAATCGCATTCAGCTGCCTTCAAGCCTGTTTTGATGAATACGACACCGACGCTAAACTGCCGTGGCGACGCCAATGCAATAATCATTGGGGAGCTCTTTTCCAGATAGCAGACGAACATGACCTGGAATCTTTCGGATTCATTTGTCTTTTCTCCCTCTCTCTTGCTCACTGCTGAATCCTTATTGAATAAATGTTGAGGGGACCTGGGCAGAGATGACACATTGCAGTCTACAAAGCAGGGCCTTAATTGAAGCCTATTTATCACTTAGGATAGCTGTGTTGCCGATGTGGGTGTGAAAAGAAGAGCTGGAGGGAAGCAAGCCACCAAACTGAGGTAAAAGCGACGGTGAATGAAACAGCTATGATAACAGCTGTTTACTGGTGTGATAACTAGCATGAGGCGTAGTACAGTAGCATCCATAAGGGAATACAGTATGCTACGTTAATGTTTACTTGCAGTGACGTTAAGCATGTTCAACGTCTGCATCATATTTTTACCAGCCTGTGAGTTAGTTGTCATGTGTCTGTACGTGCACATATATGTATTCTACTTGAGTCTGCCTCGTGACATCGACCTGGAGTGTAATTAATCAGGCTGGACAGGTAGCACATCAATCACCGCTGTCCCGTGACATGGCCATACAGACAGACATACTCGCACACAGAGAAAGAAAGACACACACACACACACACACACACACACACTTGAAATTTATATGGAGAAAAAGACAACTTTCCAGTGACTCTGTATCTTTACAAGGTGAAAGACTACTATCAGAAATGTAATATAGTTGGGTTAAAACTGAACTACTTTCTACTTTATGTTATCTACAAGGCAGGCGAAGTGATGTGAAATAAAAAAAACAAACAGTAAACATAGTTAGGTAAGTAAATAAAGCTCTATACTATAAACTATATGTTTCTTAGTAGAAACAAATGCCATGAAAACCAACAACACATTCGTCGTCTCAGTGTTTCCCACTACCGTGTCTATGGCACTCAGCCTCAAGCACATTTGTTCCTACTTAAACCTTCAAAAACAGGTCACAAATATATTGTTTTATCTTATTTTTTTTCAAAATAATAAGTAATATCCTAAAACAGTTGTGCACTGTAGTTAAAGTGCACATTACTCAAAAAGGAGTAAATAGTGTATTTGTTGTTGTTTGTCAGCTAATACACCTTTGGTGATTGTTTACAGCAGTGGGGTTAGTGAGGAAAATAAAGGTACACATGTTGAGCGTAATAAAGGAACATGTCATCCAGTGCAGCAATGTGGCTCACTGATGTATTTCTAATAGTTTCTGGACAACAGCAGAGATGTAAGGCACAAAGGAATAAGATATATCAGGCTTTGGCTCCACAGAAAACGCTTGTTAGTAAGATCAATTTATTGCTGGCTTTGGTTTTTTATGGGATTTGTTGTCAATATAGAGCAGTGCCAGCCATATCCTTTAACAGCAAGTTTACGGTAATGTGACATGACATAATAATAAGACAGTGCTTTGAAAACAACACAACAGCTGCACTACTAGCTTTCAAATGATCCCCCCAAAACAGGCCCTAAGTGGCACACACATTTCACACACATCACAACCATGAGGAATGATGTTTAAGGAGAACTACTGTGCTGTATGTTGTTACCCTGTGTGCAAATGTTTCAGACAGAGGATGAAAAGAGGCAGAGAGACAGATAACTGCTGAGTGTGTTGTCACCGGGCCTTGTTTGTATGTGTGTCTGAGACAGAGATGGAAGGAGAGAGTGAGAAGAATACAAAGAGAGAGGAGGGAGAGATATATGAAGGGGGGAATCAGTAAGACACAGCGAAGGAAGAAGTCGACAAACAGCCCAGAGACGACCCAGCACCGAGGCATATGGCAGCGATGGAGATAATACCCAGCAGTGGGCCACCACACAGCCAGAGTGCTGTGGCTGGAGGCAGGCAGGCCAGCCAGCTCTGGGCTCTGGGCTGCCAGTGAAAGGAGCCGTTGGACTTTATGTGTTGTTTATGTGGATGTTTAACAGTGTTTGTGGCGAGACAAAACAGCGGAACTACAGTAAATCCCTGGCAAAACAGATAGTAGTGGGAACAGTGGGCTAATGGCTGTTGGGCTTAATGTGCAATCACTTTCTCAGATATGATCACTGGTTTCGGAGGTAATAGTAGCTAACACATTAGTCACATGAGCGTGTGAGTGGAGTGCTTTTATGCAAACAACAAAACAAAACAAAACAAATCCAAATTCTAAATGTCTGGACATTTTTGCCACTTTTAATAATGGAAATGAACAGCATCATAACACCTTTGTGCTACTCTACCTCTACCCATATTCAGTTACTTTCTAACAAGGCTTCAGGAAAAGTATAAAGACAGGTTTCAATACATCTGTCCTGATGCTAAGTCTATCAAGGTAAATGCTGCATGGACTGGTGCTGTAGATATGGATGAAAGTCTCCTGTACACTTTACACAAACGTGAAGATTCTACTCTTGAAGAAAAGATCGCCTTGTCTGCCTGTGGACACAAGTTCTACCGTGTCTACCAACAACAGTACAGCGTGCAAATCCTTACGAGCAAAGACATCAAGTTAAAGTCAATAACATTAAAGGGAGACGGAAGGCGTGAAGTGATCAAATTAAGCTAATCACAAGGCTGATTAGAGGATGGTGCCTGTTATCTGTTAATCACTGCACTCGCCTCTAGTCAAGTCATGCAACAATTCAGTAAAAAAAAAAATGCACTTGACAGACATCTTCCAGACTCCCGTTACTTATGTTGAACCGGTCAGCATGAGAAAACTTACACCTTCATCATTCTTTTTGTCACATGGATTTTAGAGACCTCAGGTAATTCCCAGTAGAGATTCACCCCATTTTAACATGAGGTGTAATCAGCCAGAATAAATTTCAAATACAGTAAGTGTGCGAGTGTGCAGGGCCTTTAAAGTCCAAATTTGCTGGTCTTCCTTTGGAGTCAATAAAGACCCTTGGAGGTTTGCTCAAGCAGAGCCACTGGCATCCTGACATATTACTCCCCCACTAACAGAGTCTGGGGACAAGATTGGTGTTTCACAATAACCCTGTAGTGGATTGTCGATAGACTTACTGCAGGGTAATAGGGAATTGACTTTATATTCCAGAAGTGCAATTTCTTGTGAGGTGCTTTCCTTTCCCAAGTTGCAGAATGACAGACATCTCCAAGCCTGGCTTTGTGATTAAAAAGTGTTTAACCCCTGGCTGTGTACAAGTGGTAGCTTTTGGATACTTTTTACGCACTGACACAATAAAAATACATGCAAATGATACATCGATCAAAGTTCACACTGAAGGCATTTTCTTTGTGTTAAAGTTGTTATGATATAACAACAATAAACTCTGGAACTTTACAAACCTTCTAAAACAATAAAATGTACATGTGTACACGTTGTATGAAAATCTCCACTTGTGTAAGTGTTGTGTATAGTTATAGCCTCATACCTTGTATGTTACTTGACAAACAGAAGAGTGATCCAGATCAGATCCACACAGTGAGGTACACAGATGAAGTCAAAAAGATAAGAAGCATTGATACTCTCATTGATACACTATCAGAGAAATAAAGAAGGATTTGTGCATCCCAAATACAAAAAAAAGAAAGAAAGAAAGAAAGGGAATAGATGCAAGATAGATATAAAAGTAAAACTTTGCATATTAAGACAAAAAATGTATTTAAAGTTATGCTTCTGTGAGAAGATACGAGAGACAGCAGAGTCTCCTGCTATATTGACACTCGAGTTAAGAATAACATTTTATATTCGTCTCTTTTTCTTTTATTGTCAAAAGACTTCTAAGCCCATCGAGGACTTGTCATTGCCTTACCATTTTGCTTTCCGAATGAATCGTGCTAACCTGAACCTCGAAAAGCCTTGCTAACATCAGAGCACTCGTGTTTCTTCATCTTTATTTATGAATCAGACCTTCTTCACAGCAGATGTGGTGACTTATCGTGGCAGGAAAAAGGACAAGTGTAATGATGGGTCTGTTATTTATGGCAGCAATTCAACACAGAAATCAGTGATGCTGTTGGTTAGCCCTGTGTGTCCACCTGTGTTTAACAAGTCAGAACGCCTGCTGCGACTCAGGTCAATTCAACTCCAAGGCCTCCAATTTGGGAACCACTATCCTAATGAATGACACCTGTAATTGGAATAAAAGCTTATTTCACTGAAGACACTTGCCATCCTCTTGCTAAGCCTAGTGTAAGAGAATGTGAAAGCCATTAACACAGAGGCCTAGTTAAACAAATATATTCTGTCTTTGGAACTATGACAACCAAATCTGCTTATTATATCAGGTACACTGCTTTCAATTGTCTCACATTATGGGATAAAATATGTTTGTTTGATTGCAAAGCTGAATTACAAAAAATAAAGGTAAAACAATATTTGCATTGCTATCAGAAAGATTACTGCAGTGGATGACTAACATATGTAACTATAAGCACCTTTCATTGTTTATTCTCTTAGTGTAGCTGTTTTGTTTTGTTTTTCTCACCACATGGTATGTTTGGCATCTGGTGCACACATATTTAGTTCACGCAACACAGATAAGCCGATACACACACACATCCGCACGCACACACTGCTATTACTCGAAGAGACATCGTGAGACACCCAAAAACACAGATAAACAAACACCGGGAACACAAACACGGCGGGGGACACAGCCAAACAAGATACAGTACATCAATACTAACACCAACACATACATACATACACACACACACACAGTGGAGATGTCCTTCACGTAGGACCTCAGCAGGTGGAACGCCCCCCGCCCCCCTGATGTCTGCCAACCAGTCCCTCTGCAGTATCCTGTCTGGTCCCAGCCCGTCTGATTTCCTCTGTCTGCCTCAGTGTCTGTGTTCTTACTTTCTTGTCCGATTACTTTCAACCCGTCTGTATCTTTCCCTTTCCTCAACTCCCTCTTCCCCCACTCTCTCTCTCTTGCTTCGTCTAAATCTGTCTGTGCACCTGTCTATGCCTGCCTTCCTCCAAGACCTCTGCCAAGAGTCAGTGTTTGGAAAGAATGGTCCCAGTGTCTTCGACAGCTGACATGACCCCTTCCTCCTTGGGACCAAGATGATGTATTTCAACTACATGTTACATATAGCTGGGTATTAATGGAAAGGGACAACAGATTGACTGGGTGTGTGTCTCCCATGCTATCAATCTGTTTATCTCTCTCTTCTGTCTGTCTCCATGCTTGCCTCCCATCCTTTCTCTCTGCAGTAATTATTTGTTCCTTTCCCAGCCCACCTACCTTATTTTCCTATTTCCCTGTCTGCCTCTCCTCCTGCTTCCCTGTCCTAACAGCTGTCATTCCTATCTGTCTGCCTCACTTTTTCTCACACGCTGGCCCCAGTTGCTCATATGGCCATTAGTCCTCCAACATGTTCTGTTGTTCAAAAGTCATCTGCCTCATCATCAGACTTAAAAGCTCCTGTAGTGCTGTAGTGCTAAGAGAGACATAAAAACACACAGTCTGGGAGTGAGGTGATAGCTTTGTCTCTCTTCACATCAAAGGCACTGAAACTGCTATCAGACAAGCTTGCTGGCTTGATTGGTGTCTATGAACTTGTATACACGTCCAAAGGCATATTCAGTTGCTGTTGCTATCAATGCTACAAACCCAGCTTGTTCCTGTCTGACTGTCGGCTGCCTGATAAACGGCCTGCAGTATTTTATTTTGAAACAACAGAGCAAGAAAATGTTGCCTGCCTCAGAGACACAAACTGATAACAGAGACAGAGTCACAGTGGAAGCATTTTCAAAATGATAACACTTATATGGTTTTGGGGGACAACATCCACTGATCATAAATGATGAATACAGTGTTGCTTGCAAAATCATCCAGTGATCGATATTAATAAAAATGCTGTTGCTTTGGACAGTTGCATGCAATGCCAGACACATATTTTGCTGTACTGAGCTGGATTTGAGCCAGTCTTAAACATGCACATGTGGCCAGTGGGCCCGATGACCCAAAATAACTAATCAGAGAGGGTTTCATGTCTCTATGTATTACTTTAATATTTGTAATTCCTTAAAACAGAGGATGACACCCTCTCAGAATTTTGAAAAAAAAAAAATGACAGTTAAGTATTACGTGGTCAATTTTAATACTAGTTGTTGTAGCCTAGAAATGACTCATAATGTTTTTATCTTGGGTGATGCTTATACTTGGTGTTGTCTAAAACTAGACGAGGCTTCTTATCAGTGACTAAAACCAGACTAAAATATTAAGGGAAAAGTGGGCAAAAACTAATACTAGGATGAAATGTCCACAGTTCTGTGACACTAAAAAGAGATTATGGTGAAATTAGTTTTAAGTTTTTATAGGGAAAACTTGACATATCCGACATTTTGACCAGAAGCAATTCAAAAAATTGCTGCCAGACTGAACACCACAGCAGACCTGAGACATTTAATATACAAGAACCTATTGTTATTCCTAAGAATTATTAATACATTTACACCATTTATTCATGAATGGATTAATACTACATGTAATTATAAGATTAGACTTCAAGATAATCATTTTAACTTAAACCTTTCAGTTCTAATTCGGGTCTAAATCTCTTAAACACTACATCTAATTCAATATTGGATCATATTGAATGTTGAATTTTAGGAATTTCAGGCCATATTGCCAAGTACTGAATATGCAAGACAGGTTTTCAGCCTGCACTGACAACATTAAAAAAAAGAACTGAGGTACGTTAACCTTGCATCGAACCTCCCGGCTCTTGTCTTCTTCACCTTGATGTTGTCTTTCCCTTGTTTGTCACCTTCCCCTTTTCTTCACAGGGCTGTCTCACTGCCTCTTGTCTTTTATTTCCATCCTTCCCTTGTCATTTCATTTCACCACTGCCCCCTTCCCTGTCCACCTCATCTCATCTGTTTTCTCCTCCTTTCGGTCCATCTCTCTGTGCTGTCTCTCACTCGAGTCCTATTCTGTGACAGTGAATGAGAGATGAGGGTCAGCTTGCTGATGCTGGTGTCAGTAAAATCTTATCGGCTCAACACAGCTTTGGAAGCAGAAGTCGCAGCAGAACACCTGTAACACTCCCTCTCCACCCCTCCCGAGACAACATTTCGAACCACACATATGAGAAGGTGAAAGATCCACGCAGTCTACATCTATCTCTCAGTACCACCCCTCTCTGGACACATCTTCAGTCCTCTGTTCCTCTTTCTCTCTTTCAATGTTTCCTTTGGTGATAAGTTTGACTGATACACAGGTATTGTGTGAAAAATTACCTGTCAGGTTAAATGTACAACTTGATTATCTTCATGTTAAATCTATCAAATCTGTACGTGCTTCATGTGACATTTCAACAGCCAAAATTAAAATACCATTCTACTTTTAAAATATTGTAAAACACTGTAAAACAAGATCACTGGCACGAATATCCCCTGCCTCCGCCGGCCCATACTGGTGGGGATTCTGCACAAGATTTACTATATTAAAAAATGGCACGACAAAAGAGGAGCAGGCTTCAACTCTTCCAGTGTATATGAAGATAAAGCTTTCAGAGTTTCTTGCAACAGCGGATCAAAGTAAAGGCCTTATGGGAAATCACTCAAAGTCTGTGACTAAAGAACCGAGATTTTCTTTGCAACAGGAAACAACAGTGCTCTTACCTTTCAGACCCGCTGTTACAACAGATGATTATCTATACTGCCTAAGAGCCACTCACAAACCCTATGTCCCTGCTGTGTGTAGGAGGGTGCATCATCTGACAAGCATAGTATTGCAATGACTACAACTTTTGAAGACTGCAATTATTGCATGTTGTGAAAAAATATTCCATGTTATCATTCACTGTGCTTTAAGTAGGACAAAAAAGAAAAAAACAGAATTATTTTTTAGCATTGATTCACCACAGTGCTGGAAACACGGTGTAGAGATTCTGGTCCACGCTGACATGACAGCCTCATACAGCTGCTGCAGATTTGTCAGCTCAAGTAAGCTGAGGCATTTAAATGATGGTGCTTATTTCATATGACGTAATGCGCAACAGGAAAATATTACCCACACCATTACACTATTACACCACCACCAGAAGCCTGAGCCTGGTATGGCTACTCTACATACTACTGTTGAAGCATGTGCTTATTTGAGCCATTATCGCCTCCTGTCAGGATGAACCACCATTCTCCTCCCACCTTCTCATTGTCAAGGTGTCTCACCGACAGAACTGTTGAGGCTATAATGATCGCAAAAATCCACTTCGTAAGTGTTCTTAAGCTCAAGAGGTGTTTCCTGAAACTGAGGACGCTGAGAGGTGTGCAGTCTGCAGCAGAATTCAGCTAACAGCCCCTCACACCGGCCTTGACTAACCCAACCAAACGGGCAAACTCAAAACTGTTTATTTGTACGGCACCAAAGAAGTTAGGTGTGAAAGCAAGCGCTCACACTGCTCTGTCTGGCACCAACTGTCAAAGTCACTTAGATCACAGTTTTCTGCCTTTCGAATGTTTGGTTTGAACAACTGAACCCCTTGACCATGTCACTGACACGCTACCATGTGATTGGCTGATTAGGCACTGGCATTAATGATACAGGTGTACAGGTTTTGCTACTGAGAGTACATTAATTGATTTTCTGAAACTGTAAATTCTCTTTCTTCCAAATGTTCTGGGAGGTCAGGGGTCACAATAACGTCCCTGGAGCTTGAGGGGACTTCTGTCTTGTAAAGGACAAATGCTTATTATTAAAAGAGCATGCACTCACAGCTGCACGACACTGCTTACTGTAAACATTTCTATTAAAAATGGATAAACTCTATGTGTAGATGTGGCTGACAGTACCAGCATCACAGCTCCTCTGAGAGAACAGCTGAACAGGTTCAAATAGTCCCACTGCTGCTCTGGTCCTGCTGTTATGACAGTGATACACTGTAATGGTGATACTTTCTAGCCATTATCCTTTTCTCCCGTCTGTCCCCGAGCTGGACATTCTTTATCAAAATACTCCCTTGTTCTCTATCACTCTTTAAACATTCCTACACCCTCTTCCTTTTGCTCCCCGGCTTGCCTCTCTCCTCTCTTTTGGACATCTCTCCAGAGACATGCGACAGACTGTAATGGAATTTTTCTATCGTCATTCTATGGTGATGCATGGCTCCAATTTCCCCCTTGCTCCTTGCTGGAGCCACCTGAGCGGGCAGCTGAATGACTGTTGGGTCCGGCGATGGCGCAGGATGGCCTTGAGACTCAAGAGAGAGGGAGAGGGAGAGAGAGAGAGAGAAAGAGAGAGAGAGAGACAATGAGAGGTAGAAGAAGATTAAGGAAAAAGGAAAGAAAGTGCATTTAAGGAGAAGAGAGGAAGATGGAGACTAAGTGAAAGGAGGGAGAGGAAGGAAGAGAGTTGGAAGGCCACAGCAAGAGAAAGAAACGCTAATATACCCCCCCACACACACTCTCCATCTTACATGAACATAAAAACAGACACACACACGTAGAGACAATTTCTTCTCAGCAAGGTGTAACTGAGATATGTTGTCCATTACCAGCCCTGCTGAGCCAATGGTACATTGTGTTTATATCGCTCACTGTTCCCAGCACCGTTTTCTCGCCTGGTTTCACAAACACCCCCCTCTCCCCCAAAACTTCAGTCTTCAGTCCACCAGGCATGAAAAAGGCCCAAATTTAATGGAGTGGTGGCCAGCGAGTTAAGATTAACACCAAATTGGACACAAAACTCAACAATAACAAAGCACATGTTTTTGGAGTGAGAGAGTAGGGGAGCGAGTGAGGAGCGAGAGGGTGAAACAAATGAAGAATCTGCCACCTGTGGATTACTATTACTTCTTTACAAACATAGAGACCCCTTATTAGCCTGTCAGTTTGACTGATCGACCAACCCAACTGAGGAGCACAGAGCACTCTGTTCTGTACTGTTAAAACAGCACCGAGTTTCAACATCTAGCTTTGGCCACTGGGTCACCACGACAGGCTTTACAAGACCAAGTCCTTCACAGAGAAAAACAACCTATGTGAGGCAACATCTGGAGGGCTTGAGGTTAAGAGGAAAGCTAAACAGGCCAGTTCTGTTTGTAGTGGGGTTGAGGAGGGATAGATAAACTGTAGCTTTTTTTCCATAAACAAAATTTTCCTGAGGAGGAGAGACATACACAGAGGGGAAGGGAATAGAGAGGATCTGTAAGGAGAGAAGGTGTAACAAGCCTAAGAAAAAAAAAAAAAAAGGAAGAAATTATTCATGAATTAAACTGACAAAAACTTAACTGGGACATTCAGGATTTCAAATAACCAATCCATTATGTATAGGGATGTTGGAAAGACACCTTCCAGGATGGTGAAGGCAGCTCTACACACTAAGCACAAATTAAAATTAAACTCCCTACAGTAAAACAGAGTGGACCAGTGTATCCTCACTATGATGCTAAGTATCAAACATGAACCAACATCCTCTGCTCTTTATCGGAAAGCATCTACAATACAATTACATTTGGCTGTGAGGCGTCCTTCATTTTTCAAGCATCAATGTATTACACTCGAGGTTAAGCGAGGTAGTCTGTCTGCCTATTGCCAGACATCCGAGGGGAAAATAAAATGGACATGTTGTACTGATAACTTTGTCTGAGTAGTTGGGTCGTCCGCCAAAGCAGGCAGCATTTCCTTTAAAACCATTTCTTCAAATATATAATTTTTTTCTTTATTTCATTCTCCTCTGATGTCTCTTGTCCTCGTAAACATTTCACTCCAGGCCATGCATGTCTTATGCATGCTAACAAGAGCAGCTAACAGATGATGAAAAAACAGTGTATAACAAAAGTGCTTCTCTTTTTCTCTGGGTCAAAATGGTCTTAAAGATTGAGAACAATGACAAGAACTGTATCTCATGTCTGATCTAAATGACTGTGCTATTTGTCTTCCAAAATGACTCATTTCTGATCTGGCAAACCCATTTCCTAGAAATTACATTTATATACTACTAATTTGTTTTTTTCAAATATTCTTTGTAATGAAACATGCCCAGATCATCTTTTCTCCTAGCGTAAAGAAGTGCTACATATACAGTACGTAAGATACTGCATGCCAGTCGTTAGGAGGTGGTTTCAGTCGTGCATGTGGTTGGTTTTAGGCAACAAAAGCACTGGTTAAGAGGACTGTTTTCTGATATGGTTAAGGTTTGGTGCAGGCAGCTAAAACTATCTGCTTCAGGTTTGGGAAATTATGATTTTTTTATTTTTTTTTATAAACAGGATACAAACTGCTGTCGCTGTGTCAAAGTCACATGCACTCTAGACCAAACCACCTACCACGACTCCTCTTTAAGGTGTTTACACCACAGTGCCACACTACTCCTGCTTTTTCTTCTCAGAGATAACAGTAATTAATTAATCACATGGCCATAAGAGGTCAGGAAATTTTTTTTAAATTAACTATAAAACTGTAAACATTTAACTTGTTTGAACAAACTGATAAGGACAGTTAACATGGTTCATAAACTACTAAAACAGTCTCTTTCATCTGCAAACATTCTCTAACATCCTTAAAAAAAGTTGTTTACGTATATTACCCTTAGTAAGAAATTAAACTTACAAAAACAATGGACTTCAGTAAATTACACTTGACTGTTGACTGATGACTGTCCGTTCAGGTTGGAAAAAAACATTGTATCAACTCTCCAACTCATGTACTTTAATCTTAAATTGGGGACGATTTCTGTTTTATCTTATTTGCCATTTAGGCTCTTTTTTTTGGGATGTTAATGTAAAAATAGAGTTAGTGGAGGTACTGGGGAGGTTTCTGTAAAGAAGTTGAGAAAGTTGATGGCTGACCCTGTATTTGGCTTGTAATTATTCTCCAGATAGCTCTTCAGGGGATCAGGGCCTCTGTTGGAACCAGAGTTCATTGACACACAGAAACCATGGCAATGGAAAATGTATAATTTCTTTTCTCAGCCATTGTAGCTGCTTTATTCGCCCCCGCACGCACACCACACACACACACACGAACACACACGCACGTTACACACACATTCTCGTCAACCGCTCACCTTGACTGATAGACACAGAAGATGAAGCAGAGGCGGAAAAGAAAACAGATACTGTAATTTATTCTATATTCCTTCACTCTCTCCTGTCTTCTGTATTCAAATGTGTCTCCACATCTCAGTTAAAGAAATAAAAGGCGACCTGTTGGAAACCACCCAGCTCTTGCATATTTTATCTAAGTGATCCTCCTTGCTCTGTCCAGGTGTTGTTTATTCATGCCCTCTTCAGTCTACCATTGAGAGCCAAGTGCTCATTTGCATGGAAATATCAAAAATCCAGCATGCCACGGTGCTGACATGCATTCCCACACACGCACACGCACAGACACACACAAACACCTACACAAATACCTAAATAGCAGGAGCCACACAGCTTCAGTCTGCAGTTCCAGAAGGTGAGAAACAATCTCCTGGGTTATCGAGCATAAATAAATGAATTGAGAAGAAGGTCATTACATCTTTTTCTAGGGGGGTTGCAATAAAGGTAAAACTCATAGAGAAAGCTACCTATCTCGAAAATTGGTGGGAATTGATTAAATCCTTCCTCTAAACAAATATTTTTCCCAAAATGGGAGTTTCAAATTAGAGTAATGAGGTAGCTATTGCTTTTTCTCTTCGTAAAGCAGAAAACTGTTCGGTCTGCACAGTCCCAAATGTGGCATTAAAGTTAATAAACAATGAAAATGTTTTGTTTTTTAAATTGGTTGCATAAGGGAGAGTGATTTTGTGTGTTCAGTTTCCTTTTCCTAAAATTCTGGTTGCAGACTAATCAATGTTATTTGTTCACTGGTTAAAGTCTAATGTTTGTGCAGCCTTTTACTATTAACACTTTGAAAACTCTTTACTACTTGATATTCCACCCAAATACCTTTATTTGGCCAAGAATATAAGTTTAACACAAATTTGACAAAAAGTACAGTATATTTGAAAGTTTGCTCTATGATGTGAAATGTGTTGAGTTACAAGCGAGCAGGTTGTTTGCAATTATACCTTGAGGTTCAGGTGGGGACACAAGATAGAGGTAGTTTTGTGAGTTAGCTTGCAGGAAGGTTTGACACACCGTCCCCAAGCCTATGATGACTAGCACCAGATACTTGTATGTTATATATATACACACAACACACACACAACACACACACAACACACACACACACACACACACACACACACACACACACACACATACTTGGTGGCCATCTGGCCAACTGGGAATTCAGCTGGATTTATTCCCCAGCTCCAGTGTTCAGCACCTCCTCCTCTTTTGCATTCCTCTTTCAAGTTTTAATAAGATAACTTTCACCATTTTCCCTGCTCGCATTATTTATTTATTTTTTTTCTTTTATATTTAATCTCCGCCGTTGGGACGCTAGTTCAGTCTGTCAAGTGAGACAGAGTGAAGGAGAGAAAGAGAGAGGGGCTCAGTGATCCCTGTCCGGTGCAATCTTCTGCGCTTTAATGAAGTCCAATCTGTGAACACACTGTGGTCGTGTGCCCTAAAGCGATCATCGCCTGTCTGCGACACAGAGGAACACATAATAAGCGAGTAGCTCCACTGGTGGCTGGATTGAGAGAGTCTGGCGCCTTTGAAACGTTCCAACTCTACAGACATGAAAGAGAGTCGACTTGTTTCATATTCTTTTGTGTGATCAAACACAGTTTGTCTTTAAAGGTGAGAACTCTCGCTGAGCCGAACACAAACAAGAGCAAGTAGTTAGTCACAGTCTCAAGGTTCATCTGTTGTAGTTGAACGATTCCTTTTCTGTAACACAAAACCATAACTATTAACATCTATTCAACTCACTAGAGATCCGCAGCAGAGCTATGCAGTGTCTTCATCAATCCAGTTGTTGCTGCTGGAGCCTGTCACATAAAAAGTTCAACTCAGGCTACTGTATCTTTGAAATATCACTGTGGGTGTTATGTTTTATTAGTAGCATTTATACTTTGACATAAATTATGCTCTTTTGGCTGCATTGACCTCCTGAAAGGAAATTCATGGATTTCATCACTCAGTGCATATGAAAACATTCAAACCAGGACTCATAATACCTTGCCCATAAAGCCCATAATTCACCAAAATATTTAAATCAAAATCCTTTTTTAACCTTAGTTTCAAACTCGTTACTTTTGTTTTAATATCCCCCTCACTGAAAATGTTGATAAAACTGGAGCTTTAAAATGTTCCCTAAATATCTCCATTAAGTCAAGTTATGCTAATAAGCCATATTCCTTATTTTTTCTTTTCATTCTTGACACATCAAAACATACAGTATATTTTTCGCATTATCAATCCAAAGCAGACCTCAATGAATTAAATGTATGACTTCCTTTTTACATCTGATTGGACTTATCTAAGTAAGGGTTGATAGATAACAAAAAAGGAGTGCAACTGCACTATGTGTAAAATGTCTTATTAGTTAGTTATTGAAATTCAACTGATGACCTATGGCTGTAAATGTGTGAGGAGGAAATTGATATGGCATAATTACCTTGATTCTTTGTACCATGATATATGGGACTCAGCTGTTTTCAAACCCTACAGATACATTCAGTGTTCCATTTATGCCATAAGTAAAGTAAAATATACAGTTAAATGAAATTTAAGTTTTAAATCTACAGTATTACGACTGTGTAAAACAACACTGTCTCTCTCACGGCTAAAAGCACGAATATTTCATTCTGTGAGATCTGATTTCCACAATGCCTTTGAAAATGAAATGTAATAACTTTGATTACTTGCTTATTTTGCCCCCAGAGCCATCATCAGGTCAGGTAATTAAAAAAAAAAAAACCTGCAAAACTAATTACAGTCCCATCAGCCTCAGCTGTACTTTGTCCTCAGTTCTAAATAGCAAATGCTAGCACATGCTACACACAAAACACGCTAAGATGGTAAACATTGTGTATGCTTAATATCAGCAGGTCAGCATTGTCATTGTGAGCAGTTTCCAGATCTACGTGGCCGAGAGTGTCCTCGTGGATCCGCATGACTTATATTTCGACCACAAGGGTCCACACAGACTCGCATACACTCAGTTTTTTTTTACCTCTTTTTCAGCCAAATACATCAAACAAAAAAGCCCTTCTTCTTGTTGTCAGAGGTCCTCATATGCATTCCCCTTGACTACAATATGCATAGTGTGTGCGCATCTGTGTGCAAGTAACTGTTTGCATCTGCATTCGTGTTGGACTATGATCAGCGCTTTACAGGGCAATTAGCATGGCTGTAGAGTCTTGTTTTTTCATGCAAAGAGGCACATGAATTGTAGAGTGAGCGGGATCCTGCTAAAAGATAAATGAATAGATACTGTACTGAAGAGACAGTCCATGTTCATCACAGGACAGAAAACAACTGGCCTACTCTGCCGCCGTGTCCCTTTATCTCAGTTTTAAAATCAACCATATGCAGAAAATTCCTGAATTCTTGTTTTATCAACATATATGCAAACAAAAAAATGCGATAATATTCAATACAATAAGTGCTGACCACTTACACAGATTTCACCAGCCAACTGAAATGACATCTGTCCTCCCATTGAGAACACAAAGCCGCCGGAATAAATGCTGTCAATATTTGCCCTCTGTCAAAAGGGAATGGTCAATATTTGTCATGCATTGATATGTTTTAAATGAAGAATAAATTAGCATGAGTACAAACACACAGGTATATTTGCACTGAAGCAGCAATGTCTGTGTATGTAAATGATCATTTCAAAAACAAGTCAAAATGCCCTCACCATCATCACATTCAGCAGGAGAGTGTGTAGGGCTAAAAGCATGTGTGTGCGTTTCTGTGTGTGTTGGTGTGTATGAACAGAGTAAGTCTGAATGACTGCAAAAAAGAAAAAAAAAAAAAAATCTTCAGCGGTAGCATGGTAGTGTGATCTTACCATAGTCTCTTACTCTTCGAGGGTATATTTGGCAAGACACACACACACACACACACACAGAGACACACACACACGCATGCACACATATACACATATACACACATGCATACCATCTGGAGAAATGCCCACAAGCATCTATCAAGGTAGTATCATGCATGGGATATTTTTCCAAAAATTATTTGAGCTTCTACAGTACAGTCAGATATAATCATGTTTTCTTTGTGTATAAATCTTTTGACTCTTTTTGCGACGGTGGACTGAAATACATTCCATCAATAAGCATTTTTTAGACTAAAAGTGTTTCTTATGTTCAACAAAATATCACAGACTGCTGCCAGTTAGAAAGATGGACAAATTTTAAGCCTTGTTTCCATGCTATGCTTGGTCTTTGGCACTTCTCATTCACTTAGTACGATGCTTACCCCTTCCCACTACTTTTTTTTCTTTCCTTCTCCCAACTCACTGCACCACCAATGCAAAAATAAATAAATAAATTAAAAAAAAGATGTGAAAGCATATGAGATTTGATGTAATGCACTTCTGCCTTCATCATTGCTGAGTTGAAAAGAATTGTAGTGGAACATGAAGAGAATGAAAAAGGGGGGAAAAAAAGAGGCAAGATGTAATGTCAGGTCGGAGAAAACAGGGGCAGGATGACAACAGCGGGAGAACACTAGAGTGGAGAGGAAAAGAGTTGAGAGATAAAATCCCTCCAGCAGTAGTGGTGGCAGCAGCAGCTCTCTGGCATTTCTCTAGTGTCCTATCTGCTGCCTTGGGGCCTTAAAAACAAGGAAGAATGTTTCTTGCAGTCAACTCGAGGAAGACGTTACGTCCAGTAATTCAATTAGCTTCACCAAAAGCCATCTATCTAGCTAGTGGAAAAAAAAACAAATAAAAGATTAAAGATAATGAAACAAACCTTTTTCTTTTTTGACATTATAGAAAAACGTGTGTAGATATGTTTTTACGATTCCTGGTTGCAGAAAAATTCTTGGCAATAACACAAGACTATGGTTTGGGGACTAAAGACAGTGCTTAAGCCTAGTTACAGATATCTGTTGAGCTATCCACCCCTCCAATCAGAGGCATCTCTTATGACACTAACATTATATATAGCAGGAGACAGCGTGACATGGTCTCTAATACCAAACCAGCCTTTAAAAGGTTTAAAGAGGATTCACACAAAATACTGTTACATGTTGTGTATGTGACACATTCATTTAAGGGAACAAGGGCTCTCAACACACCTTCCCTGATGGAAAGGAGATGGAGTACAAGTGATGAGATCAGAATTTCGTTTCCATTTTTTTTTATGTACGTGAATGGATCCTTGTTTAACTCATGACAAGATGTAGAGTCACAGAAAATTCACCACAGAAATTTTATCAACCGGGCGACACACATATACACAATTTTTAAAATAGATTTAAAGACAGGAAAGAATAAGCAACAGTGCTCAGCTATTTTGCCAGTGATCTTGAAATGAGCATTGACCTGTATTCCAGATCGGTGGCAATGAGAGCTTGAGAGCATTTTCACCTTATACTAGAAGCCTCATTTAAATCATGATGAAACTAGTTGTTGAATTTCAATACAGAGACATATAAATACCCATCGCTGTTTATGTGCAGCCATAAATATTTACGTATACACATGACACTTCAAGAACCTCCCTTTGAAAAACTTTGTGATATTTATCCAATCTCAGTAAGTAGGAGTGTGTGGGAGGGATGCTTTTTCTCAAGCTGACCTCTGTGAGTGTGCTGGCACAACCCTCTGAGGGTGAATACCAAACGCTCTTGCTGCGGGCAAGGCTCTATAGGTCCATGTCCTCCAAAGCCCATTTACAGCCTCCTCTACCCCCTGCTTCTTTCCCCTGCCATTCCTGCTCACTGTAACACAAAGACAGCACGGTTTCAGCCCCCCAAGATACAGCCTGGTTGTCAAAAAGCAGCCCACTGACCACTATGCTGCTTTTCTTATTGCCTGTTTTATCATTTTAAGTGGTTGAGTCAATGTGTCTGGCCGTACTCCAGAACCCTAACATGAAGCGTAGACATGGCACAAGCCACAAGTAACCTCTTAATGTTGATCCCTGTCCTGCGCTGTTGCGTCTGCGGTGTTTCTCTGTGCATCATGGTGGGGATGTGACAGCGGCTGAGAGCTGATGAGGGGGGACATCCACAGCACCCGAGGGCTCAGGCTGCAGCTTTATCTTTGCCGAGGACGGCACGGTTCAGCCGAGAGGATGCACCCAAGCAGCCAAATGAAATAAATCACTTGATATTGGCTTTACAGACATGGCCGTGGCCTGGCGCAAGCATGCCTGTCTGAAAAGGTCAGTGGTGCAACTGTGGCCGGGGGGAGG